>NC_133333.1:16062618-16182618 GCF_042186555.1 Aquarana catesbeiana | reverse complement strand
TGTACCCAAATAAAATTGATGTCCTTTTTTTCTTTTGGTGGTATTTGATCACATCTGCGGCTTTTATTAATTGCACTATAAACAAAAAAAGAGCGACAATTAAAAAAAAAAATGTTATTTTCTGATATAAAACATCTTCATCAATTTAGTCCAATATGTATTTTGCTACATGTTTTTGGTAAAAAAAATCCCAATAAAGGTATATTGATTGGTTTGCGCAAAAGTTATCTCGTCTACAAACTATAGGATATTTTTATGGCATTTTTATTTATTTTACATAATGTATATGTACTGTTCCCGGTCAGCAAGTTGTAAAAGTAGAAATGCCTGGCTAAACCGAACTAGTCTTAAAAGACTGAAGCATGCTGAAAATAGGTAAGTATACACTCACCAGCCACTTTATTTAGGTACACCTATTCAATTGCTTGGTAACACAAATTCAGCCAATCACAGCATCTAGATGTGGTGAAGACAACTTCAAACTGAACATCAGGATGGGGAAGAAAAGGGGATTTAAGTGACTTTGAACCTGGCATGGTTGTTGGTGCCAGACGGGCTGGTTTGAATATTTCACAAACTGATGATCTACTGGGATTCACACACAACCATCTCTCGGGTTTACAGAGAATGGTGGCAAAAAGTGAAAATACCCAGTTGTGTGGAAAAAAATGCCTTGTTGAGGTCAGAGGAGAATGGGCAGACTGGTTCGAAATGATAGAAAGGCAACAATAACTCAAATACACCCAAGGTATGCAAAATACCATCTCTGAATGCACAAGACATTGAACCAGTCGGACTACAGCAGCAGAAGACCACACCGGGTGCCACTCATATTGGGAAAACGTTGCCTGGTCTGATGAGTCTGGATTTCAGGTGTGACATTTAGATGGTGGGGTCAGAATTTGGTGTACACAATATGAAAGCATGGATCCATCCTGCCTTGTATCACCGGTTCAGGCTGGTGGTGGTGGTGTAATGGTGGGGGGGATATTTTCTTCGCACACTTTGGGCCCCTTAGTACCAACTGGGCATTGTTTAAACCCCACGGCCTACCTGAGTATTGTTGCTGACCATGTCCATCCCTTTATGACTACAGTGTACACATCTTCTGATGGCTCCTTCCAGCAGGATAATGCACCATGTCACAAAGCTCCAATCATCTCACCACTGGACAATGAGGTCCCTGTACTCCAATGGCCTCCACACTCACCACATCTCAGTCCAATAGAGAACCTTTGGGATGTGGTGGAGATTGGCATCATGGATGGGCAGCTGACAAATCTGCAGCAACTGTGTGATGTTATCATGTCACTATGGACCAAAATCTCCGAGGAACGTTTCCAATGCAACCAAGAATGAAGGCAAAAGTGGGTCCAACCCGGTACTAGCAAGGTGGACCTAATAAAGTGGCCCATGAGTGTATATATCTTTCTTAACCACCTCCCGACCGGCTCCTGTACATATACGTCGGCACTTTGAAGGGGGATATCTCGGTAATGGCGGTCTCCGCAGCGGATTCGCCGCGAGTTCACCGTTATCGGCAGCGGGAGAAGTGCCACCCCCCTCCCCCGCCGCTTACCGGAGCCGTTGGTAGCGGCAGAGGCGATCGGGATCTGTCACTTCCTGGGTATGGAGACGAGTCAGGCTAAGATGGCCCCCACCCATCTCCATACCATAGGAGGGCGGAAGCGACGTCATAACGTCAGCTCCGCCCATTTGTCTTAAAGGCATATTTTTTTGTCATTTTTTTAAACAACATTTTTTTTTTTTTTGCATTCAAGTCCAAATATGAGATTTGAGGACTTTTTGAGATCTCATATTTAAGAGGACCCAGATCTCATATTTAAGAGGACCTGTCATGCTTTTTTCTATTACAAGGGATGTTTACATTCCTTGTAATAGGAATAAAAGTGATCCAAATTAAAAAAAAAAAAAACAGTGAAAAAATAATTTAAATAAAGTAAAATAAATAAGAAAAAAATAAAAATTTTTTTTTAAAGTGCCCCGTCCCGATGAGCTGGCGTGCAGAAGCGAACACATACATGAGTAGCACCCACATATGAAAACTGTGGTCAAACCACACATGTGAGGTATCACTGCGACCGGTAGAGCGAGAGCAATAATTCTAGCCCTTGACCTCCTCTGTAATGCAAAACATGCAACCTGTAGAATTTTTTTAAACGTGGCCTATGGAGATTTTTAAGGGTAAAAGTTTGACGCCATTCCACGAGCGGGCGCAATTTTGAAGCGTGACATGTTGGGTATCAATTTACTTGGCGTAACATTATATTTCACAATATAAAAAAAATTGGGCTAACTTTACTGTTGTCTTATTTTTTTATTCAAAAAAGTGAATTTTTTCCAAAAAAGACCGCTGCGCAAATACGGTGCAAAAAAAGTATTGCACGGACTGCCATTTTATTCTCTAGGGCAAGGGTGTCAAACTCAATTTCATCGTGGGCCACATCAGCATTATGATTGTCCTCAAAAGGGACGGTTGTATCTGTAAGATTAGATGTCCAGCGCATCCCCTCCCCTTACATTAGATATTAAGAGCCACCCCACCATCAGAAGTTGAGTCCCCTACTCTCCCTAACATCACAGTGCACCCCCCCTTTCCTTATGCTGCTGCTGGGAAGAAGCTGGATGCATTGCTTGAAAGCAGAAAGTAGGGGTCTGGAGGAGGACCAGAGGAGGGCTGGAGCTCTCCTGTAGCTGCAGGAGAGGTGTGAGGGCCACATGAAATGGCCTGGAGGGCCGGATTCGGCCCGCGGGCCTTGTGTTTGACACCTGTGCTCTAGGGTGTTAGAAAAAAAAAACAATATATAATGTTTGGGGGTTCTAAGTTATTTTCTAGCAAAAAAAAAATTATTTTAAACATGTAAACACCTAAAACCCAAAACGAGGCTGGTCCTTAAGTGGTTAAACAGGTTAGTCAGCATAGGTACTGCACTTACCTCCGTGTGTGACGGGCTGTCAGTACCCCCATGCAGCCACTGTAGCGGTCCATGGATTTTAAATCCTCGCTCTTCTTTCTGTAGGGCTTCTGGGACGGTCAGTGAGATTCTCTGTGCCGGCACTGACCAGATCGGAATCACTCTGATCTGTCTTGGAAGCCCTACAGAAAGAAGAGTTAGAAGAGCGGGGATGTCAAATCCATGGACAGCTACTCTACTACATCTGGGCATCACCACCCATGGAACTAGGTAGAGCGGGGACCAGGAATGGAGGGTGTACAGTGTTCCAACATTTTTTTTCATTTTCGATGGAAAGGTAAACTAACCCTTAAAAGAATGAGCTCCTGGTCCTCTCCTTCAACAAGGTCAACACAGTTTGCTTCTGTAGCTTACACCAGAGCTTTCATCACGAAATATCTGATTATCACCTGAGACAGCGACCTGCAAGAGGACGGGATATCTCTGAAGAGAGAAATGCAAGAGGAGCGTAATGTGAGTGTCCTGCCCAACAGAACTTCATATTCCACTTGTGTGTGTTAATAATAATAATACTTAATAATAAAATATATATATATGAACACACACGACATATATTTTCTTGTTTGCCAACTAAGATTGTACTGTGAGGAGGGCGACCTTTAGATGCCCCGCACATCACATCCGATATCTCTAAAACCTAACTCCAGGCAAGTAAAAGTCTACCCTTGCAGTGGGGCTGTGTCTGCACTCCATGGGTTACTTGCTCGTCTTGGTCTAGGGCAGGGGTCTCCAAACTTTCTAAACAAAGGGCCAGATTATTGTCCTTCAGACATTAGGGAGGGCCGGACTGTGGTCCCCCGAGAGTAGCAAATGTCCAGAGTCAGTGGGAGTAAACAATGCTTCTGACTTTGTGCCCAGTGGGATTAAAAAAGAAAAAAGACATAGTGCCTCTGGTCAGTAGGAGTGGGAATAGTGCCCTGTCACTGGTATTAGAGGAATAGTGCCCCATAGTTGGCATCATTAGGAGGGATAGTTCCCTATTGTTGGCATCACTGGGAGGGATAGTGCCCAATTGCTGGTATCGGTGGGAGGAATAGTGCCCCATTACTGGTATCGGTGGGAGGAATAGTGCCCCATTGCTGGTATCGGCGGGAGGAATAGTGCCCCATTGCTGGTATCAGCGGGAGAGATAGTGCCCCATTGCTGGTATCAGCGGGAGAGATAGTGCCCCATTGATGGTATCAGCGGGAGGGATAGTGCCCCATTGATGGTATCAGCGGGAGGGATAGTGCCCCATTAATGGTATCAGCGGGACGGATAGTGCCCCATTGCTGGTATCGGTGAGAGGAATAGTGCCCCATTGCTGGTATTGGTGAGAGGGATAGTGCCCCATTGCTGGTATCAGCAGGAGGGATAGTGCCCCATTGCCGGTATCATTGGGAGGGATAGTGTCCCATTGCTGGTATCAGTGGGGGGATAGTGCCCCATTGCTGGTATCAGTGGGGAAGATAGTGCCCCATTGCTGGTATCAGTGGTGGTGGTGGTGGTGGTGGTGGGGGGGATAGTACCCCAATGCTGGTATCACTGTGGGGGGATAGTGCCTCATTGCTGGTATCATGGGGTGGGGGGATAGTGCCCCTTTGCTGGTATCAGTAAGGGGGGGGGGGTAGGGCCCCATCAGTCGGTGGGATAATTCCTGGTATCATGGGGGGGATAGTTCCCATTGCTGGTATCAGTGGGGAAGAAAGTTCCCCCATTGCTGGTATCAGTGGTGGTGGTGGTGGGGGGTGGGGGGGGGGGATAGTGCCCCAAATACTGGTATCAGTGGGGAGGATAGTGTCTCATTGCTGGTATCATGGGGTATCATGGGGTGGGGGGGATAGTGCCCCTTTGCTGGTATCAGTCGGTGGGATAGTGCCTCATTGCTGGTATCATGGGGGGGGGGGGAGATAGTTCCCATTTGTGGTATCAGTAAGGGGGGGGGGGGGATTTAGTGCCCCATTGCTGGTATCAGAGGGTGGGATAGTGCCCCATTGCTGGTATCAGTGGGGGGGATAGTGCCCCATTGCTGGTATCAGTGGGGGGGGGGAATAGTGCCCCATTGCTAGTATTAGTGGGTGGGATAGTGCCCCATTGCTGGTATCAGTGGGGGGGATAATACCCCATTGCTGGTATCAGTGGGGGGGGGGATAGTGCCCCATTGCTGGTATCAGTGGGGGGGATAGTGCCCCATTGCTGGTATCAGTGGGGGGGATAGTGCCCCATTGCTGGTATCAGTGGGGGGGGGATAGTGCCCCATTGCTGGTATCAGTGGGGGGGATAGTGCCCCATTGCTGGTATCAGTGGGGGGGATAGTGCCCCATTGCTGGTATCAGTGGGGGGGGGGTAGTGCCCCATTGCTAGTATCAGTGGGGGGGATAGTGCCCCATTGCTGGTATCAGTGGGGGGGGTAGTGCCCCATTGCTGGTATCAGTGGGGGGGATAGTGCCCCATTGCTGGTATCAGTGGGGGGGGGGGGTAGTGCCCCATTGCTCTTATCAGGGGGGGGATAGTACCCCATTACTGGTATCAGTGGGGGGGGATAGTGCCCCATTGCTGGTATCAGTGGGGGGGATAGTGCCCCATTGCTGGTATCAGTGGGGGGGGGGTAGTGCCCCATTGCTGGTATCAGTGGGGGGGGGGGGTAGTGCCCAATTGCTGGTATCAGTGGGGGGGGGGGTAGTGCCCCATTGCTGGTATCAGTGGGGGGGGGGGTAGTGCCCCAAGGCAAAGGCAAGAAAAGGGCCGCAGTTTGGAGACCCCAGCACTAGGACATACTTCAGGGTTTATTGAACGCACTGAGTAGAAGGTAACAGACGGACAACCAATCAGAGTTCATGTTACAGAAGCCTAACAAATACAAAGATGGAGGATGACGTTGTGAGTTTGGCACGGTGTGAATAGAGGCCGTAATAAATGTGAGATTTCACTTGGCAATAAACCGAACCGAGAACCTCACGGATTCAGAAAGTGGTTTCCATGTTATATAAAGACATTTTGAGAGTTTCGAACTTGAGGAAAATAAAGCCGCAGACCAACCAAATGAAACTTCAGCGTCTGAGTCCACCCAGGAATGAGAAAAATAGGCAAAACCTGTTATTCTGAACGGAGGACGGAATTTCCCAGCTACGCAATATTGAGAGGTAAAGAGTAACCGATGGTATCTGGTCTATTGTACATCTTGTGTCTCTCCCCAGCATAGGAATCTGCTGATACAAGACGATCTGTAAGGACACATTCTTCACAAAAGCTTATTATTCTTCCCTTCTATAGCTAGGGCTCACACAACACCTCTCCCCCTATGTTTTGGAGAAGAGAAGGGAGTCGTTCTGCAGCTGCAGCGACAACATTGGTCCTCCATAGAGTATAGCGAGTGAACATTGTCACCCTAGCGCAGGAATCATGTTAATGGCAGGATCACCAGGTGAAAATAAAGAGAACCCCCCTCACCCTAAAACGAATGCAGCCACCACATCTAAGGACCGGTAACCGCTGCAAAATATTTTGGCGTCTTTTTATTACTTTTGATAAATTGTTTTGGCGATCGACACTATTGGCTCTCCCTTTTATGCTTTGCAAAAATGATATCCATTGGGAAATGGAGATTACGTGAAAGAAGATCCGGGTGTTTGACTGGCTAATCCCATCTTTTATTTCCAGCATTTCTGTCCTCCATTATTACAGTGAGATCCGCTGGAGCCGGTGAGAAGATACCCGTAGGGGTATATGGTGGTGGGCACCTTGGTGAAGAGGGATAATGTGGAATAGACTCCCTCCAGAGGTGGTTCTGGCCAGCTCAGTAGATTGCTTTAAGAAAGGCCTGGATTCTTTCCTAAAAGTACATAATATAACTGGGTACTGACATTTATAGGTAAAGTTGATCCAGGGAAAACCCGATCAGGGGGATCAGGAAGGAATTTTTTTGCCCTGCTGTAGTAAATTGGAGAATGCTTTGCTGGGTTTTCTTGCCTTCCTCTGGATCAGCTGTGGGTGTGGGTTTGTGTATATGGGATTGTATGATATTTTTTTGGTTGAATTTGATGGACTTGTGTCTTTTTTCAACCTATGTATAATCACCAGGAAGAATTTTTTTCCATATTGATTTCATGGTGAAATGTAGGTGTTAGGTGTTTATGAAATTGGAAGCCGACGCGATTTTTAATACATTTTTTCCACTACTGGAAAGGGGGTTGTTGAGTGTGTTTTTTTATCATATGATTGGACATTTAGGCAATCTCTGACACACTTTGCACCATATCTGATTTTCTAAAATATATAAATTTAGCATTCGTGTTGTTTGGTTTAGATGCCCTTTAAGGCCTCCTGCACACTTGGCTTAAAGGAAAAGTTTAAGTTCGCCTTCAGTATCTGCACCTTCTCTCCCTGATCCTCTCCCTCAGGGACGTCTTTAAGGCAGGGCAAAAGGGGCAGCTGCCCTGGGCCCTGTCATTTTTGTGGGGCCCAAAGCAGTTGCCTCATACTTGCCAACTATCCCAGTTTAAATTCCCTTGAAGTTTTAGTCCTGTGCTGTGTCCCGATATGTCAGTGTGAAGTGCTGGTACTAATGCCGCCCAGCTCTGCCCTATTGTTGTGTACAGTTGACTCATCTGCAGACCCTGTGTTTACATGTAAATAACTGGCATTCATATGTAAATAGCGGCGGCATTACTAAGTAAATAGCTGCGGCTGGCGGCATTAATATGTAAATAAAGGTGGAATTCATATGTATATCCCCCCTGCAGTGAGGAGATGATGTGCTGTAACCTCTAGCAACCAATCAGTAAAGTAGTATTGATGTACAGTAATCTCTAGCAACCAATTAACAAGCAGAAATCATTTGCTGTAACCTCTAGCAACTGATCAGTGAGCCGTAATGTGTGCTGTAACCTCTAGCAACCAGTCAGTAAGCAGTAATGATATACTGTAACCGCTGGCAACCAATCGCAATTGCTGCCTGATCTGATACAGTAAACTGATTTTAAGTCTAGCTGCTATTTATTGTATGTCTCAGAGCAGGTGGAGAGTGAAATTGCATGGGGGGCCCAAGAAAATGTTTGCCCAGGGTCCAATCAATATTAAAGACGGCCCTGCTCTCCCTCCATGTGACAGATGGGGGGGGATCCCATCCCTGCACCCGCTGCCATAATTTGAAAACAGCGTGGCCGTGCGGAGCTTCGCCAGTGCCTGGGGTCAGCCAGTCAGCTGTGGCTTTCTGAGGAACCACAGCCAGCTCTCCACTGTGCACGCATGAGCGGAGCTTTGTGATTGGTCCTGCAAAGAGCGACCCAGTGGGACTTCCTTGTATTGTAACGCGATGACCCCAAGGCTTTGCCTGCAGACCAAAGCTTTGAGCAGAGGAGGAGAGCGCCGAAGTCAGCTGGATCAGGGAAGTCAAATGGAGTAACACAGCCTGCCCTGTACCCCCCCTAGGCATAACGAGCACCTAGCCCTTGCAGTGCAGGGGGCCCCACTGCAAGGGTGGCTTTATTTTAAATTCCTGGATTTGGCCTTTATGATAGAAATGGTTTTCGGGATTATCTACCCAGTAATAGCAAATGTCCAATAGACTGGAGAGAGGTACACATACTAATACATAGAGCAGCCATTCCCAACCAGGGTTCCTCCAGGGTTTGTTAAGAGTTTGCTTGAGCTGTGACTGATTGATCTCCCATCTATTGGTACCTCATAGTTGCGTGTCCAATGCCACTTGGCAAAGCCAACGGCATGGCACCAACGATCTTTTTAGCTGTAGGTAAGGGTGGCATTGTGACCACCAATATAAGAGGCACACTTCCCACTGTTCCCTGATTAGCCACTTCCCATCCAGGCCAATTCTGGCACTTCTCTCCTACATGTAAAAATCATCATTTTTTTTTCTAGAAAATTACTCAGAACCCCCAAACATTATAAATGTTTTTTTTTAAGCAGAGACCCGAGGGAATAAAATGGTGATCGTTGCAACATTTTATGTCACACGGTATTTACGCAGCAATTTTTCAAACGTGCTTTTTTTTGGGGGAAAAAAAAGTTCCATTAATTAAAAAAAAAACAAAAAAAAAAAAAACAGTAAATGTTAGCCCAATTTCTTTTTATATAATGTGAAAGATGATGTTACACCGAATAAATAGATACCCAACATGTCACGCTTTAAAACTGCGCACACTCGTGGAATGGTGCCAAACTTTGGTACTTAAAAATCTCCATTAGGCGACGCTTTATTTTTTTTTACAGGCTACCTGTTTAGAGTTACAGAGGAGGTATTTGGCTAGAATTATTGCTCTCACTCTAACGCACGGGACGATACCTCACATGTGTGATTTGACCGCCGTTTACATATGTGGGTGTGACTTAAATATGCATTCACTTCTGTGCGTGAGCACGCGGGGACAGGGGCGTTTTAAAAAAAAAACATTTTGATACTTTCTCTTTACAATTTTTTTTCTAATCACTTTAATTCCTATTACAAGGATGGCAAACATGCCTTGTAACAGGAATAGTGCCTGACAGATCCTCTTTATGGAGAGATGTGGGGTCTATCAGACCCCATATCTCTCCTTCAAGCTGGAAAGACCAAGATCAAAAAATAAAAATAAACTGTCTCTGCCTTTCCAGCGGAGTCCCCGGCATTATTTACATCCGCCGGCCCAGATGTGACATCATAACGTCGTGGCCGGGCCTCCGAGGGTCATAGAGATGACTAGTGACCATCCAGTCACCAGATATCTCATCCGCCGGCCCAGACGTGACGTCATAACGTCGCGGCCGGGCCTTCCGAGGGTCATAATGATGACTAGGGACCATCCGGTCACCAGAAATCTCATCCGCCGGCCCAGACGTGACGTCATAACATCGCGGCCGGGCCTCCGAGGGTCATAGAGATGACTAGGGACCATCCAGTCACCAGACATCTCATCCGCCGGCCCAGACTTGACATCATAACATCACGGCCGGGCCTCCGAGGGTCATTGAGATGACTAGGGACCATGCAGTCACCAGATATCTCATCCGCCGGCCCAGACGTGATGTCATAACGTCGCGGCCGGGCCTCCGAGGGTCACAGAGATGACTAGGGACCATCCGGTCACCAGAAATCTCAATGGCTAAGTTGCGGTGGCGACCGATCCATTCTTCGGCTCGCCGATCGCACGGGCGAGACCGGAGAAGTACCGGAGGGCATCGGGAAGGGGGGACGTCCCCTCCTGGTGCCGGTAAGATTGATCAAGCTGCTGAATTGCCGCTATGATTTTTTTTTTTTAAATGGTATCTGTATGATGACTGTACCTGCAGGCATCATTCAGATATCACCACTGAAAGTCCATGACGTCATATGACGTACTGCTGACGCAAAGTGGTTAACTGATTTTAGCTGAGACTTGGAAATAACTTCAAGGGTTCCTCCAGGGTAGTTTTTAAGTTTAAGAAAAGTTTAAGAAAGGCTGAAGTAGAGATTTGTAAATTTCTCCAGTGGGAACACAAGATTGCAACCTGTTTGTCACAAATACAACCCTCCCTACTCTTCTCAAGTTAGGAACACGATGGCCCTGAAAATAGTCCAATTTAAGATGAAAATATAAAGGCCTGAACATATGTGATAAAGATGTTGGATGCAATAACATTATAAACGCTGCCTAAGGAAAACTGGCACAGCACAAGTGAAGACGCTTCCTATTCTACTTTAAGAAAAACCACAAGAAAAGGCGAGTCGGGACAGGAAACCTCTACTGACTCTGCCATTGTGGAGGGAAGCAAAAAGCCGCAGAGAAAGTACGAGTTCCACGCTGCTGTCTCAGACTCCAGAGAATTTTTGCTCTGTCAAAAAAAAAAGTCCAAATAAAATTAAATGATTGTAATGCCAACACATTTCGGGGGCTTAAAAAAAAAAAAAAAAAAAAAGGCCCCTTCATCAGAGCTTGGTGAGCTAGTGAGTGGTGGAGATGGATTCTGGGGGGGTTAGAAGAATGGGAGGTTTTCCCTACAGAGGGGTGCTCCTCACCGGCTGGTTGTTTGCTGCCTGTAGGGAGAAAGATCAGAGAGGAGAAGTGGGCGATAGGTCAACGCTACAAGTCATCCAGGACCAGTACCATAGAGCTGTCAGTGCAGCTGCACCTGCTATTCAGACCAATGTATAGAGAATATGTGGAATGTGGAGCTGCCATTGTTCAATTTTTAGCTACTTTAAAGCGTAGAACACACGGGCCGAATGTCAGGCGGCATCGGCCGGTTCAATAGAAACCAGCTGACATTTGGCCTGTGTGTACGGCAGCCGGACGAAAGGCTTCTGTGGAGGGGGGGTCCTGTCAGAACACAATAGCACAATTAGCCCGTTGGGTTGAACGAAAAATTTTTTTTTAATTTATAGTGTGTACGAGGCTTAAGGCTTTCTTCAAAATAGACCCCAAGATTCCCACTGAGTGTTAAAGCCCACCCTTATGCCACTTCACATATGTGTTACAAGGGCGGCAACAGGTTAAAAGAGAATTCCAGAAATCAGGATAGAGAAGGGAGGTATCACCACTCCAGGAGGATCAACCAAAAGTAAATCTCGTCACCAGTTGAGAAGCCACAGGTGCTGCCAATGCATATAGCAAATAGATAAGTAGTTCTGGACAGCCGCACTCCGAATATGCCTTTTATTCAAAAACTACAAACAAAAATACATGCCACAGCAGAACAAAAGACTAACGCGTTTCACACTATATGTAGTGCTTAATCATAGCTATGATTAAGCACTACATATAGTGTGAAACGCGTTAGCTCTTTTGTTCTGCTGTGGCATGTATTTTTGTTTGTAGTTTTTGAATAACAGGCATATTCGGAGTGCGTCTGTCCAGAACTACTTATTATCTATAGGTTAAAAAAGAAGCATGGCCCAAAAAGCTTTGACCATACTTCTTATGTGGGTCACAAGAGTGCACTTAGTTCTGCTCTTCTGTGAGGCAGAATCAGCCATCAGAGGCCTAAAGCCCGCCGTCACCAAGCGGGTTTCAAACTCTGGAGAGATCTCGACAATAATGTCAAGATCCATCCAGATGCCTTAGGCTGCATTCACACCTGAGCGTCTTCAGCTCATAAAACGCTTGTAAAACGCCTGAAAAATGTCCAACAAGCAAAATCCCTTTAGGCCCCTTTCACACGAGGCGGACTCCGTTTCTACGGAGTCCGCCTCGGTCCGCCGGCTAAGCGGGAGATCTGTCCGTTGATCTCCACTGAGCCGGCGGATGACAGGTCCCTCTCTGCTCACTGAGTGGGGAGGGGCTTGTCAGGCGCCGCTGCCGCCTATGGAGGGATCGGATAAAAAAAGCGGACAGCATGTCCGTTTTCATCAGATCTCACCCGATCCGATAGCGACAGACCTGGACGTAGGGCCATCCATCTGCTTTTAGCGGATCGGACAGGGTTGGATGTCAGCAGACATGTCTCCGCAAACATTCGTCGCTCCATAGGCTAACATGGAGCGCCCGTTCAGGTCCGATCGTGTGAAAGGGGCCTTAATTTCAATGGCACGGCACCTGTTCACATCTGAGCGTTTTGTCACCTGAAGCAAAACGTCTGAAAAACGACCTAAGCTCAAAAAAATGAGTTTCTTTGGTGACCTGTACAAAAAACGCGAGACTTTGACACGCTCAGGTGTGAATGCAGCCTTGCAGGTAGCTGGCTCAGCCTCTCAGCACGCCGCGGAGAGCCAGAGCCAGCCGCTTACATCACTTCCCCAGCCTGGTGCTCCAGTAAGTTCTGGAGGGGCAGAGCACAGAGCGGTCTTGAGTACCGAGCAATCAGGGGTGGTGTGATCACTCGGTTCTTGGGCTTAGTGCTGGCAAGGGACAGCTTGCAAGTTTGCTGCAGCAGGTAGGTAGGTATGTATGTAGGTTTATTTTTTTACACTTCTTTAAAATCCCTGTCCTCTTGTTTTTTGCTACTGTAACCCAATGGGGAGATCGGTCTCTTCATTTCCTGTCAGAGACAAAACAGGAAATGAGAAGAAATCTCCCGGACAGCAAATAAACAAAATTCCTTTTTATCCTGCCAGAAAATACAACAAAAATACACTTCCTATGAGCAGAAAAGACAGCAACAGCATAAACAAGGTTCTCCCTCTCTTTTATAAACTACTAGTCCCATCAATCCACCATGTTTTTGTTTTTTTTTAATTACTAAATTTTTATTAAATTTGACATATCCATTAAACCACCCTCATCACATATTTACATTTATCACAAAGAGTCAACACATCTTTATCCATTTCCCAATCCCCCCCACCAAAAAAGAAAAAAAAAGGAGAAACTCCCCCCCCCCCTCCTCCCTCCTCCAAATACCTTATCAATCCACCATGTAACGAAGATGAACAAAGGCAAACATGCCTGAAAACCATTCATTGCGACAACCACGGATCCTACAAATACAGTGAAGTGTTGACTTAAAAGGAGAAGTACAGCCAAAGCTTGTTTGGCTGTACTTCTCCTGTGGATCACAGGAATGCAGTTCGTTCTGCACTCCTGTAACCCGTTTCGAGCAGATTAAAGCCCGCTGACGTCACGGAGTCGGTCCAGGTTCAGGAAAGATTGCGACAATGAAGTCACGATTCGCCCACATGCCTGGACCGGTGTCTTGCCGAAAAAGTTCCCCCGGCGGATAAGGACCCCCCTGTACTTGCGCAGTGCGGTGTCTTGCCGAAAAAGTTCCCCCGGCGGATAATGACCCCCATGTAGCACTACCGAGCCAAAACTAGCCGAACATACTCAGCGTCGGCTGTACACCGCGCCTGCGCACATTTAACACCACATTCTACCACACGCTCCCGATGCTCGTGCTACTCTGCAAGGGGCGAATAATAAACACCTTATCACAGTAATACACCCGCCCCTTGCAGGGTAGCACCAGCGTCGGCCCAAATGTCTTGCTCATTGCGCAGGCGCCGTGTACAGCTCACTCACAGCTGTTCAGCTTCAGATATTTTCGGCAGCTCCCTTGTTGTTCGCGCTGCGCCTGCCCAGTACAGGGGAGTCATTATCCGCCGAGGGGAACTTTCTCGGCAGAACACCGGCACCCAGGTCAGCCTCTCAGCAAGCCGATGAGAGCCTGAGCTGGTCCCCCCCCCCCCCCCTCCACAGCTCAGCGCTCAAGTGAGTCAGAGAGCTGACAGCCACCAGCTTTCTGCTCACGGAGCTGTGAGAACCGAACGATCAGCGGTGTTTGATTGCTCGGTCCTGCTAGAGGACAGATGCAGCATCCACCTAGGTAAGTATGATTCTTAAAGAAAAAAAAAAAAAACTCATACATCTCTTTGAAAGAGACAGGAAGTGTGCTACTCTTAGGATGCAGCCACCACACTGAAGGACTGATAAGCTTGTAAAATATTACATTTGTATTTTTTTTTTTTGGTCTAGATCCACTTCAAAAAGGTCGCTCAGTCAAGACTTTCACCTTCCATCCAATTCTGAATGAATCTGCTTGGCTGATAATAACATCATTCTAGGTTTCAGACTTAAATCCCAGGGAAAAGGAGACGGGCATAAAACCAGAAGCATTGCCCGATTATCCCTCCTGCCAACATCTGCTGAAAAATCTTATTAGGGGAGTGAACAGGCTGTATGCACTGACCTGGATAGCAGGCTCTGCTTCTAACAAGCACTGAAACTTGATTAATATTTAACGCATGAGTTGTGCAGAGCCGGGCACATTAAATGAGAGGAGAAGGTAACTCTTTTGCTCGACCAGCAATTTTTCTGTAACTGTTTTATGGAGCTGCTTTTTGTTCTCTGTTAATTCTTAATATTTAAAGAAGCTAAAAAAAAAAAAAAAAAAAAAAAAAAAATTCAGTTTCTCTTAAAATTATATAAACTTGAATAAAAAAAAGACCTTAGCTCAGCAATGCACTCAACATAATTTTAACCTCAATGCAGAACAAAAACGGAAGCCACCACCGATATCTACTTTCATTGTGTAGAACAAGGTTTGTCAACTCCAGTCCTCGAGTACCCCCAACAGGTCCTGTTTTCAGGATTTCCCTCAGATGAAACGGCTGTGGTCATTTCTAAGGCAGTGAAACTGATCAAATCACCTGTGCAAAATAATGGAAAGCCTGAAAACATGACCTGTTGGGGGTTCTCGAGGACTGGAGTTGAGAAACATTGGTGTAGGACACCAACGAGCATAGCTTCAACAGTCTCCAGCCTAGAAAAGTCCCCTCTAACACATTTAACCCAACAGGGCTTCATCGTAGTCTCTACTGGGTGAAATGTGTCAGTGGAAATGATCGCAATGCTATGCTTGTGGATGTCCTACACAATGAACGCAGATATCAGTGGTGGCTTCTTTCTCCTGCATGGTTCGGTCTACCTCCACCACCCAAAGTTTGAGTGACGATGGGGAGCAGCAGCTTGAAACTGAGAATTCCAGGTCTAATACATACAATAACTTTGCTAGTAAAGTCACAAAAAAAAAAAAAACTACCTACCTAACAAAACACCCCTGAACCCCAAAAATCAGGCCAAGATACAATACAGTGGAGCGGTTAGTTGGGAAGCAATTAAAGAGGTACTCCAGGAGAAAAAGGTTTTTAAAGTTTGCTGGGTTCCCTCTAATTCTTGGTATACTATACCTGTAAGGCTGCTGGGGATGCTAAAAATCTTAGGCCAGCCAAAGACTGTTCTAATGTTCCTACTGAACCAGCCAAGGCTTGTACCGTGTGTGGGCAGTCTGAATGTCCAAAGTTGATTGATCGATCAACTTGGGTACAACTAGCCTGCCAGATTCACTAGCGATTATCACTAGCAGCTGCTAGAAATAATCACCGTCTTCTCCTGGTGGGTATGGCTTCCCCCCGCCCGCCCCAGCACCAGGAGCAGACAATTGCTCAGCAGGAGCAATTTTCCCCTGTCAACACTCCCCATCGAGAATTCCTTCTCCAGTGCGGGGGGGGGGGCTTCCCGGGCACCATCCTCCTAGAATTCCCAGCTGTCCGAATAGATCCAGCCTACCGGCCACCCTAATCCCTGCTGGAATCACTCAAGACCCTGGTAAAATCATGCAGCAAGAGAAAACTTCAGTGGTCATCACCTTTAAGACACTGGCAAAAAAATTAAGGAGCTTACCGAGTGGGAAGGGTTATGTCATGGGTAAGACTTCCTGTATGTTTGGTCTGCCAGTGTGTTCACCTAGAGGTGGTGCATAGCCTAGACCAGTGATGGTGAACCTTGGCACCCCAGCTGTTTTGGAACTACATTTCCCATGATGCTCAAGCACTCTGCAGTGTAGTTGAGCATCATGGGAAATGTGGTTCCAAGGTTTGCCATCACTGGCCTAGGTAGTCATGATTAGGACTTGTTCGGTGTCCTGCGATGTACAGTATGAGAAAAAAAAATATTTCTTTCCTGGAGTTCCACGTTAAGCTTGTAACTTATGTTATAGCGTGAGCACGGTGGCTTAGTGGTTAGCACTTCTGAACACTGAGGTCATTGGTTCAACCACAACACTACCTGCATAAAGTTTGCATGTTCTCAATTTGCTTACATGCTCAGTTTCCTCCCACACTTCAAATACATGTTGGTTGGTCCTGTCTAAATTGGCCCTAATATGTGTATGCATGGAATCTGGGGACCTTAGATTGTATTCCGAGGGCACGGAGAGATGTGACTGTACAATATATGTAATATAATAGACTCCCACAGCCTCATCCTAACAGTCCAAAATCATTTTCTTTTTTGTACGATTCCGGCCATCCGAATAAATCATTCTACCCGCAATTTTGTGTCTCAGACTCCCAATACCTTTGACAAAAAAAGCAGCCTTTTTTCAACTGGGGCGCCTTGAGGTTTCTTCAGGGGGCCTTGGCAAAAATGCCTAAAACTTGCCCAAAAATTAAATACAAGCCATCGTGTGAATGAAGGCTGCCTTTTTTAGTTACACAAAGCCACATGATTTCATTGTGTACAATCTTCTAGCTGCCGGTTTCGTGAATAATGAGCAATTTCTGGTTCCCACTGACACCAATGATCTTATCTGCTATCTGTAAGGGTGTAATTCTTCCCAAGTGTAAGCAGCATTCTTCCCACTAACCATCGCACTAATGTATCATGAGTTGTAGATATAGTGATTTTTATCAGGGGTTCCCTGGGACTGGAAAGTTATTTCAAGGGTTACTTTGTGTTGAAAACATTGAGGAAGGCTGATATAAAGATAAGAAAACAAGATGTGGCCATCTGATGATGACAGATGTCAAAACGTGTAGGGCGGAGCCATGCTTTGAGTGACGACGAAGCGGTCCCATGCCGGCACTGCTAACCCAATACACGCTGTTACCCTGTATGCCTAGTACACACGGGCCGAATGTTGAAAGTCATTGGCTGGTTTATTAAAAAATGTGAACGGACCGCCTGTCTGTTTACACTCGACTGCTATTCGATCTGATCTGCTGAATGGAAGGGGAATGCCCCTTTCACACGAGGCGGCCCCCGTAATCCTCTAATCCTCATCGTCCTGCTCAGCAGGGAATCTAGCCGATGAGAGGATCGTGTCCGCTTTGCATGCTCTTTGTGGGTGGCCTGATGTGAACGGACCGCCTGTCTTGTTTACACTCGACTGCCATTCGATCCGATCCGCCGGATGGAAGGGGAAGGCCACTTTCACACAATGCGGACCCCGTAAACCTCATCGGCATGGTCAGCAGGGGATCTCTTCGCTGACCCCCGCTTAGTAGGCCGATGACCGGATCGTGTCCGCTTTGCATGCTCTTTATGGGCGGCCTGATGAGAACGGACCGCCTGTCTGTTAACACTCGACTGCCATTCGAAGGGGGCCCTAGACCTTCATTTTTTTTTTTACAGTTTTTAAAGTGATCTTTATTTTATAAAAGACAAGGCAGTACATCTCAATAAAGGTGTCATGGCATAATCAGCCATGGGTCGACTGGTCGACCCATCCCTAAATCACTATGACATACTCTAATTTAAGGGCTGTCTGGGACTTGGTTGGCAACTCCTTGTATTATGGCCCCTCTCCAGGGGACACTTAGAGCGAAATGTAGACAATAAGGCAGAGGATACACTCCTTACTTCTCTGCGGGAGAAAGGAGACCCCACCATTTACCCACCACCTGACTACTGAGCCCTTCACGTTATTGGTTGGACAAATAATCCTATTCTTGTTTTTTTTTATCCCTCATGTTTTATGTTCTTTGAAAAATGACTAGTGCGACATTTGCTGATTATGCCATGACACCTTTATTGAGATGTACTGCCTTGTCTTTTATAAAATAAAGATCACTTTAAAAACTGTAAAAAAAAAAATGAAGGTCTAGGGCCCCCTTCGAATGGCAGTCGAGTGTTAACAGACAGGCGGTCCGTTCTCATCAGGCCGCCCATAAAGAGCATGCAAAGCGGACACGATCCGGTCATCGGCCTACTAAGCGGGGGTCAGCGAAGAGATCCCCTGCTGACCATGCCGATGAGGTTTACGGGGTCCGCATTGTGTGAAAGTGGCCTTCCCCTTCCATCCGGCGGATCGGATCGAATGGCAGTCGAGTGTAAACAAGACAGGCGGTCCGTTCACATCAGGCCACCCACAAAGAGCATGCAAAGCGGACACGATCCTCTCATCGGCTAGATTCCCTGCTGAGCAGGACGATGAGGATTAGAGGATTACGGGGGCCGCCTCGTGTGAAAGGGGCATTCCCCTTCCATTCAGCAGATCAGATCGAATGGCAGTCGAGTGTAAACAGACAGGTGGTCCGTTCACATTAGGCCGCCCATAGAGAAGAGCATGCAAAGCGGACACGACCCTGTCATCGGCCTGCTAAGCGGGGATCAGCAGAGAGATTCCATGCTGAGCAATCCATTGAGGATTACGGGGTCCGCATTGTGTGAAAGGGGCCTTCCCCTTCCATCCGGCGGATCGGATCGAATGGCAGTCGAGTGTAAACAGACAGGCAGTCCGTTCAACATCAGGCCGCCCATAGAGAAGAGCATGCAAAGCGGACACGATCCTGTCATCGGCCTACTAAGCGGGGACCAGCAGAGAGATTCCATGCTGAGCATGCCATTGAGGATTACAGGGTCCGCATTGTGTGAAAGGGGCCTTCCCCTTCCATCCGGTGGATCGGATCGAATGGCAGTCGAATGTAAACAGACAGGTAGTCCGTTCACATCAGGCCACCCATAGAGAAGAGCATGCAAAGCGGACACGATCCTGTCATCGGCCTGCTAAGCGGGGGATCATCGGAGAGATCCCCCCCTGCTGAGCAAGCGGATCACAGCCGTGAGTTTGCCCCGTGCGAAAGGGGCAATATTCAAGCAATGGAAAAATGGTATGAAAGGTCTGTTTATAAATGTAAGAAAAATCTAAATGAAACTGACCAAAACCCGTATAGCTTCCCCTTACGATTTCCAGAATCTATACCCAATACCTATGGGATTTGCCGTTCCAGTTTACAGTAGTTTACTCCTATTGAGTGCTGATTGTGGTTACGGCTGTGTTGCTCCCAGCATGAGACGGGCACACCAACACAGAAGGCTTAGACAGCATTACTGGGAATCATTCACTAATGACACACAGGCTGCCTCTGCAGTCTCATTAAGATTATGATGCTGCATTTTACAGGTTTGTTTGTTAATCCCTTCAGGAAGAGCAGGTGCAATTAAACGATCTGCCTATACAAAGAGAACTGCCAAACATTTACATATAAAAAGAATGCATAGAAAAAAGGTGATTATCCTCGGTTTTTTTCCTATGCTACCCAGTCATTTATTAAACCCTCTAAAGATGTTTTTTTTTTTCTATTTACTTTTATCTACTTTTTTTTTTTTTTGCATGCTAATGACACCGGTGCACAAACTATCTCATGCAAAAGGGGAAAAAATTTTTTAAAAATCACCAACAAATGACAGGAAATTTTTGGTCCACCGGCACCAAGGCTTGATAATTTTGCTTTGAATTTAGGAGCCATTTTTTTTTAGTGTGGCGTGGGTTGTCGGCGCCCGGGGGCAAGGCAAGTGATTTGCGCCCCCTGATCCCCCCACCCTAACTTACTTACAGCAGAGCGGCCAGCCAATAACCCCGATGTGACGCCAGGGTCATAGGCTGGCCTGGAAAGAATGACCATAAAAACTTGTTATAGGGGGGAAAACTCATTTCTTTAGGCCCGTTCACACCTGGGTGTTTTGGCATTGCGCCGATTCTGGCCGCAATCTCAAAACGCATTATAACAACGCAAAACGCAGGTTCAGGTGTCATTTTGTTCAATGAAAAACTAAAACGAGGTGAGGGTTTTGCAGTGAAATCGCACGACGATCGCGGAAAAAAAAAAAAAAAAAAATCGCATTGCGTGAAATGTCAACCAAAAAAAAAAAGCAGGAGCTTCTTTTGAGCGACAAGCTTCACGAGATGCGATTTTCCTGTGACTGCCGCACCATGTTTTAAATGATAATGAAAATAAAGACACCCGAACCTGCATTTTTTCGATCACAAGCAAAATCGCATCGATTCTGGTGCAATCCCAAAACGCCCAGGTGTGAATGGAGCTGCCCTGGTTCACACATGTGCGATTCTGGATGCATTTCAGACTCACAGATTTGCATGACAGGCTGGACATTGTGTGTTGCTACTGAGATGGTTCACACAGATGTGATCCACAGGGATTGCATTTTGAGTACCATTACAAAAATGGTCCTGTGCGAGTTTGTAGCGATCGGTGCATTCCAGACCTGCTTTTTTGCATGGACGTCAATGGGGGGGGGGGGGGCGTTTCGTTTTTGCATTAAAGTCAATTGGGGGGGGGGCTTGCATTGAAGTCAATGGTTGGGGGGGCGTTTTTGCATTGAAGTCAATGGGGGGGGGGGTGTTTTTGCATTGAAGTCAATTGGGGGGGGCTTGCATTGAAGTCAATGGGGGGGGCTTGCATTGAAGTTGATAGGAGGCGTTTTTGCATTGAAGTTGGGCGGAGGGTGTTTTTGCATTGAAGTCGATGGGGGGGCGTTTTTTGCATTGATGTCGATGGGGGGCGTTTTTGCATTGAAGTCAATGGGGGTCAGTTAGTCACTTAAACATGATTTTGCATTGAAGTAAATGGGATGCAATTTTGCATTGAAGTCAATAGGACGCAGCTGTGGGGAGAGAGAGAGCACAAAATCGAACCTTTACTGAAATAGCACAGAGTGACATTACGATTTCAGTACACAGAGGTGTGAACCCAGGCACCGAGATGCAATATCTAGTCACCATGGTGACCTGGCTCCTGGGATTGGTTGAGCCCTGACTTGCTAGCCTGCGCATACACTGTACCGGGTCCAAGCATGCTATCATCATCAACCTCTGCCAGCCTGACTGACCCGCGCTCTGCCACCAGTCAAATGACGGCCAATGTGCGCACCCCGACCCCCCCCCCCCAGCCAAACAAGGGATGCGGTAAGAAACATAATGGAGCCGGGCAGAGGAGTGTCCGTAGGATGGGGTGCTACAAGGATTATTGATTTGTCTACACAGCCTTATGCTGGTGGCGTCTCTGTGGTTACATTTGCCAACTTTTATTAGTACATGCGGCCCGACCGGGCCAGTCCAGGCCTGGTGACAGCTGGCGGGAGGGTAGAAAGTGGGGGCGGGGAGGGGAATCCCAGGCAGCTCAAATGTCATTGGTTGTTAAGGACCCCGCGGCCGCGCTCCTACACAACCAATAACTGCTGCCATTCTGTTCTTCACATTCTTCACAGAGCTACTTTCCAAGGGGGCACTCGTGCGGGTGCGCTTTCTGAGTCCTGCTGCTGCTGTGTCCATTGACACAGACAGCAGGACTCGCCCCCCCCCCATGTCTAGGGTCCCCCCCCAGCGGTGCTCCTGTCTCCTCCTCTTCATCGGGTGCCCCCTGTGGAGAGCTACTTTCCAAGGGGGCACTCGTGCAGCCGCGCTCTCGAGTCCTGCTGTTGCGTCCATTGACACAGACAGCAAGACTCGGCCCCGCCCCCCCCCGTGTCTGGGGTCCCCCCCAGTGGTGCTCCTGGCTCCTCCTCTTCATCGGGTGCCCCCGTGGAGAGCTACTTTCCAAGGAGGCACTCGTGCAGCCGCGCTCCCGAGTCCTGCTGTTGCGTCCATTGACACAGACAGCAAGACTCGGCCCCGCCCCCCCCCGTGTCTGGGGTCCCCCCCAGTGGTGCTCCTGGCTCCTCCTCTTCATCGGGTGCCCCCGTGGAGAGCTACTTTCCAAGGAGGCACTCGTGCAGCCGCGCTCCCGAGTCCTGCTGTTGCGTCCATTGACACAGACAGCAAGACTCGGCCCCGCCCCCCCCGTGTCTGGGGTCCCCCCCAGTGGTGCTCCTGGCTCCTCCTCTTCATCGGGTGCCCCCGTGGAGAGCTACTTTCCAAGGGGGCACTTGTGCGGGCACGCTCCCGAGTCCTGCTGTTGCGTCCATTGACACAGACAGCAAGACTCGGCCCCGCCCCCCCCCGTGTCTGGGGTCCCCCCCAGTGGTGCTCCTGGCTCCTCCTCTTCATCGGGTGCCCCCGTGGAGAGCTACTTTCCAAGGGGGAACTTGTGCGGGCACGCTCCCGAGTCCTGCTGTTGCGTCCATTGACACAGACAGCAAGACTCGGCCCCGCCCCCCCCCCCGTGTCTGGGGTCCCCCCCAGTGGTGCTCCTGGCTCCTCCTCTTCATCGGGTGCCCCCGTGGAGAGCTACTTTCCAAGGAGGCACTCGTGCAGCCGCGCTCCCGAGTCCTGCTGTTGCGTCCATTGACACAGACAGCAAGACTCGGCCCCGCCCCCCCCGTGTCTGGGGTCCCCCCCAGTGGTGCTCCTGGCTCCTCCTCTTCATCGGGTGCCCCCGTGGAGAGCTACTTTCCAAGGGGGCACTCGTGCGGGCGCGCTCCAGAGTCCTGTTGTTGTGTCCATTGACAGCAGGACTTGGCCCCGTCCCCTGGCTCCCGTATCACTAGATTTGATTGACAGCAGCAGGAGCCAATGGCTGGGAGGGGGTGATAATCTTATATACTCCTTTGACATAGAGTGTGCTGCACTAATTGCAGGCAAGCTATTATTGTCGTATTGTTTTCTTTTTCTTTTCTATATGTGTTTTTGTATCTTTCTTTTTATGTTTACATGGACCTGCCTGTGATATTTTGTGTATGTAGGCGGTCTTTGTTTTGTAATGCTTGTTGAATACGTAATAAGAATATTAAAAAAAAAAAAAAATAGGCTCTATTTGTGGGAGAAAAATGCTAAAAATGTCACTTGGGTACAAGCGTTGCATGACCACGTAATCGCCAGTTAACCACTTCAGCCCCGGAAGGATTTACCTCCTTCCTGACCAGAGCACTTTTTCCGATTCGGCATTGCGTCGCTTTAACTGACAATTGCGCGGTCGTGCGACGTGACTCCAAAACAAAATTGACGTCCTTTTTTTCCCACAAATAGAGCTTACTTTTGGTGGTATTTGATCATCTCTGCGATTTTTATTTTTTTCGCTATAAACAAAAAAATAGCGACAATTTTGAAAAAAACGCATTATTTTTTACATTTTGCTATAATAGATATCCCCAAAAAAATATATAAAAAAACATTTTTTCCTCAGCTTAGGCCGATACGTATTCTTCTACATATTTTTGGTAAGAAAAAAAATCGCAATAAGCGTTTATTGATTTGTTTGCGCAAAAGTTATAGCGTTTACAAAATAGGGGATAGTTTTATGGCATTTTTATTAATAATTTTTTTTTTTTTTTTTTTTACTAGTAATGGCGGCGACCAGCGATTTTTATTGTGACTGCGACGTTATGGCAGACACAACGGACATTTTTGGGACCATTGTCATTTATACAGCAATCAGTGCTATAAAAATGCATTGATTCCTGTATAAATGACACTGGCAGTGAAGGGGTTAACAACTAGGGGGCGGGGAGGGGTTAAATCAGTACTGGGAGTGATTACTGTGGGGGGATGGGCTGTGTATGTAACGTCACTGATCTCTGCTCCGATGACAGGGAACAGAGATCCAGTGACAGTGTCATTAGGCAGAACGGGGTGATGCTGTTTACATCAGCATCTCCCCGTTCGTCCTCTCCGTGAGGCGATCGCGGGTATACCCGCGCGACCCGACTCACGGAGCTCGCAGTAGGCGCGCACACGGCGGCAAATTCAAAGTAACGTATGGGTACGTTACTTTGCGCAGCCGTGCCATTCTGTCGACGTAAATGTACAGGAGCCGGTCGGAAACCGGTTAACCATTTAAAGGGGTTTTAAAGAAGAAGTAAACCCCGATGGATTTTTACTTCCTCTTTTGCTCCCCGCAAGGCCTGCAAATTAAAAGCATAATGGGCTAGTATGCATCGCATACTAGCCCATTATATGACACTTACCTGCAAACGAAGCCCGCGCTGTCCCCTCTGCAGGCCGCGTCCATCTTCGCCCCTCTTCTTTCTGGGGCCGCAGACTCTTGCTCTGTGACTGGCCGGAGCCGCGTGACGTCACCATGCGCGCGGGAGCCGTCAGTCACGGCACATGCTGGGAGAAGAAATGTTGCACGTTTAGGAGATATTTCTACTACCTATAGGTAAGCCTTATTCTAGGCTTACCTATAGATAAAAGTAAGACTAAAGTGGTTGGAAACCCTTGTAAGGCAGAAGGTTTTTTAATTCTATGCATTAGGATAAAAAGCCTTCTGTGTGCAGCAGCCTCCCTAATACTAACTGAGCCCCATCTCTGTCCAGCGATGTCCACGAGGGTATCAGCCGAGGCTTTACAATCACTTTAAGGATCGGAAGATTTTACCCCTTAACGACCAGGCCATTTTTTGCAATACGGCACTGCGTCGCTTTCACTGACAATTGTGCGGTCGTGCAACGTTGTACCCAAACAAAATTGACGTCCTTTTTTTTTTTCTGCAAATAGAGCTTTCTTTTGGTGGTCATTTCTGCGTTTTTTCTTTTTTTTTACGCTATAAACAAAAAAAAAGCGACAATTTTGAAAAAAAAAAAATATTTTTTTACTTTTTGCTATAATAATAAAAAAAAAAAAATTCTTCCTCCGTTTAGGCCGATATATATTCTTCTACGGATTTTTAGCTATAAAAATAAATAAAAAAAAAAAAATCTAAATAAGCGTTTATTGATTGGTTTGCGCAAAAAGTTAAATCATCTACAAAATAGGAAATAGATTTATGGCATTTTTATTTTTTTTTAATTTTTTTTTTTTTACTAGTAATGACAGTGATCAGCGATTTTTAGCGGACAGATCGGACCCTTTTGTCACTTTTTTGGGACCACTGACATTTATACAGCGATCAGAGCCAAAAATAGCCACTGATTACTCTATAAATGACACTGGCAGGGAAGGGGTTAACACTAGGGGGCGATCAAGGGGTTAAGTGTTCCCTAGGGAGGCGTTTCTAACTGTATGGGGGACGGACTGACTGGGAGTAGAGAGAGATCGCTGTTCCTGATCACTAGGAACAGCAGATCTCTCTCTACTTCCCTGACATAACGGGGATCTGTCGGTCTACAATCAACAGATCCCCGTTATTCCTCTCTCAGGAGCGATCGTGGGTCACCGGCGGACATCACGCCATGGGCGCGCCCCCTATACCCCTTAAAGCGGCTGCCGTACAGCTACGGGGATTCGTGCAACCTTCCACTGTATAAGGACAGTGGCTTGTCGGCAAGTAGTTAAAGTGGTGTTCCACCAAAAAAAAAAAAAAAAAATCATGAACGTTCCCAAAAAAAAAAAAAAAAAAATTTGGAAAATTTTTTTTTTTTACTCACCTCTAAATGGCTGTTGCTAGGGGGTCCCTCGTAGTCTGCCTCCTTCAGTGCCTGGGCTGGTGACATCACTTCCCCTCGGTGCAGGAAGGGCTCAGCTCTGCCCCCTCTCTCTTGTCAATCATCTGGGACACATTACAGGTCCCAGATGACTGAGCAGCCAATCACGGCGCGCGGCGCCGCTTGCGCATGCGCAGTGGGTGCCCGGCTGTGGCGCCCACAGTTACAATGCCGGTGCCGCCGAACGGAGTGGGAGACGAGCGGAGCTTCTATCCCCCGCATCGCTGGATCCTGGGACAGGTAAGTGTCCGATTATTAAAAGTCAGCAGCTGCAGTATTTATAGTAGCGCTGTGTTAAAAATAGCAAAAAAATGCCCTGGTCGTGAAGGGGGAAAAAACCTTCCAGAGGTCAAGTGGTTAAAAAAATTTAAAAAAAATGTGGCCTTTAGAGTCACTTTAATTGTTACACTGAGGGTTTAATATAACTTTAATTGCAGGAACACTTGCAGTACACAAAAGAAAAAAAGTATTTTCAGCACTGCAAATTGCTGGCTCTGGATCATACAGGTATGAGCAGCGCCATACAGTCGGGTTTTAATTTATTTTTTAATCACAAAAAGCGCATTGACTCTTTAATTAAAGACTGCCGTCCAAAGAAGCGGTGGTTGGCTGGATTGTTCCCCACATCTGTCTGTGCTGTGTGTACACGTGAGCCCTGCACAATAATCATCTTTCTAGAAACAGGGCGTGATGTGGAAGAAATAAAGGCAAATTAAAGAAGATTAAAAAAGGAAACTAGAGGAAGAGGGTGAAGAAGAAATCTACCGATACAGAACTGCAAGTTCCACATGAACGAGTATTTGCTAAAAAGCTGTAAACATCCGTCTTTTTAAAAAATATGAATGTGCCTTTTACACCAGGTGTCATAAAAGTATACATTTGATTATTACTTGCAACAACAACAAAAAAAAATAATTCTTCACAAATGTATCTGTTATCTTTTATGTGGTGTTAACCACTTACGGACCGCCGCACGCCGATATACGTCCTGACTTTGAAGAGGAATATCGTTGTTGTGGCAGTAGCTAGCTACCATAACCCCAGTGTCCTCTTCTTCGGCCGGTGGTCTGCTTTTGCAATAAGAGTGGTCTCTGCAGCGGATTCGCCGCAAGATCACTTTTATCGGTGGTGGGAGAGGGCCCCCCCCCTCTAGCCGCGCTCAGGTGCCCTCCGCCGCTTACCGGAGCCGTCGGATGCTCTTCCTTGCTGGGTATGGAGACGAGTGAGGGGAAGATGGCCCCCACCCATCTTCATACCATTGCAGGGCGGAAGCGACATCATAACGTCACTTCCGCCCATAGCTCTTAAAAGGTCTTTTTTTTTTTTTTTAAATGACAAAATTTTTTTTATTTTTATTTTTTTTATTGCATTTTAGTGTAAATATGAGATGTGAGGTCTTTTTGACCCCCAGATCTCATATTTAAGAGGTCCTGTCATGCTTTTTTTTTTATATTACAAGGGATGTTTACATTCCTTGTAACAGGAATAAAAGTGACAATTTTTTTTTTAAAAAAAGAACAGTATAAAAATAAAAAAGATGTCAAGATGTCAAGCACTTTTCTGCAGCAGAGAATGAAATTTTGTGACCCGACTTTGGGGCCACGTAGTGCTAGGAACCCCAAATTTGTTGTGCAAACACAGTGACACTAGCACTACAACATATCAAAATTTGGGGTTGCTAGCACCAAGTGGCCCCGAGATACGGGGCTCCAAAGTCGGGTCGCGAGATGTCAAGCACTTTTCTGCAGCAGAGAATGACATTTTGCGACCCGAATTTGGGGCCCCGTATCTCGGGGCCACTTGGTGCTAGGAACCCCAAATTTGGATATGTTGCAGTGTTAGTTCGACTGTGTTACCACATTAAATTTGGTGTTCCTAGCACCAAGTGGCCCTGAGATACGGGGCCCCAAATTTGGAAAATGTCATTCACTGCAGACGCTTCTAGACGCAAACGTGGTAAAACGCCGCTAAACACGGCATGCAAACGCGGCAAAACGGGTGTTTCTAAACGCCGGTTTCAGCTTTTAAAAACATGTGTTCAGCAGAGTTTGCACCGGCGTCTCGTGTGCATGAAGCCTAAAGTGTTTCCCGATTCTTTCTATGCAAAGAATTCTCTCTGCTCTACAGAAGCCACAGCCTTCAAAAGCAAGGAAGGAAAAAACTGTGCAGTCTGCCAAGAATCATAACATTCTTTATCAGTTGAACTGAAGTATAAACATTGTAACAATTTGTCAATGGAATAGACTTTGTGTGTAAGTGAAAAAAGTTTAACCAACTTAAACACTAAACCTTTTTCTGACATTTGTTGGTTTCAAGTTAAGATCTTTTTTTTTTTTTTTTTTTTTGCTGGAAAATTACTTAGAACCCCCAAACATTATATATATATTTTTTGTAGACACCCTAGAGCAGGCATGTCCAAAGTCCGGCCCGCGGGCCATTTACGGCCCGTGTTCCAGTTTTAAACGGCCCTACTGGTAATTTGGCTATATATATCTTTTGTGGCCCCCAACGAATCCCTGCGTGCCGCAGGGGCCACAAAAGATATATACCCGTATTTATGTATGTGCCTCGGAGGGGACAGGGAGGGGGCGGGACAAGCACCGACAGAATACATGCAGTGAGAAGAGAAGTTCCTATTTACACGGCGGCCTCTGTAATAGGAAGTCCAGTCTCCTGGGCTGCCATTGGACGACTGTTCTGTTTATCATAGGATTCGGGACTTTGTATTAAAGAGGTCGCTGAGTAAACAGGAGATTCTCCTGTATGTAATCTGTTGGCGCTCGTCCCGCCCCTCCCTTCCTGTCCCCTCCGAGGCTGCAGATGGGCATCGATCAGGCTGCACTGATGACAATGGTAAGGCTGCATTCATGCAATGGTGAGGCTGCATTTATGGCTACATTCACGTCAATGGTGAGGCTACATTCATGCAATGGTAAGTCTGCATTTGAGCCTGCATTCATGTCAATGGTGAGGCTGCATTCATGCAATGGTAACGCTGCATTTGAGCCTGCATTCATGGCAATGGTAACACTGCATTCATGGTAATGATAAGGCTGCCTTCATGGCAATGGTGAGGCTGCCTTCATGGCAATGGTGAGGCTGCTTTCATGGCAATGGTGAGGCTGCTTTCATGGCAATGGTGAGGCTGCCTTCATGGCAATGGTGAGGCTGCCTTCATGGCAATGGTGAGGCTGCTTTCATGGCAATGGTGAGGCTGCCTTCATGGCAATGGTGAGGCTGCCTTCATGGCAATGGTGAGGCTGCCTTCATGGCAATGGTGAGGCTGCCTTCATGGCAATGGTGAGGCTGCCTTCATGGCAATGGTGAGGCTGCCTTCATGGCAATGGTGAGGCTGCTTTCATGGCAATGGTGAGGCTGCTTTCATGGCAATGGTGAGGCTGCTTTCATGGCAATGGTGAGGCTGCTTTCATGGCAATGGTGAGGCTGCGTTCATGGCAATCGTGAGGTTGCAGATGGGCACTGATCCTTATGTTGCTTCACAGTCCTTTATATGAAATTTAATTTTTTTCCTGAAACTTCCCTCTTAAAGTGAAGGTGCGTGTTATATGCTGACAAATACAGTATATCCAAATAACACGCCCAAACTCATCCTTAATCCTGAGCAGCACTCAGGGATTAGTTGGGGGCCACAAAAGATATATATATATATATATATATATATATATATATATACCCAAATAACACGCCCAAGCTCATCTCTTCACCACACACAGACACAAAGGCAAGAGAATTCTTGTTGGCCAGTGTATTTGTGCTCAGACAAACACACTTAGACTGAATTTTAATTGTTCAAAGAATGGCAGTCGGCCCTCACGCATGTTCACTTCATCAAATCTGGCTCTCTTTGAAAAAAGTTTGGACACCCCTGCCCTAGAGAATAAAATGGTGGTTGTTGCAATATTTTATGTCACACTGTATTTGCGCAGCGGTCTTTCAAATGCAATTTTTTTGAAAAAAATTACTTTAATGAATTAAAAAAAACAAAAAAAAAAAACTAACCATTAAAGTTAGCCCATTTTTTTTGTATAATGTGAAAGATTTTACGTTGCGAGAATCGTAAGAGAATTGTGATCTTTTTATTCTAAGCAAAAAAATAGTGATTCTCATTTTGGCCAGAATCGTGCAGCTCTACTAGTATGCAATGCATTCTAGCACATTATGGCTTTACTTTGCAGGGGCAAAGGAAGGAAGTAAAACCCACCAGGGTTCACATCCTCTTTAAAATATAAAGTAAACAAAAGGTAGAGATGCACCAAAACTTCGACGGCCCGAAGCATGGGGCAGAAAATGCACACGATTTTACCGTGCTTATGGTGTGTTTTTTTTATAGGTCATGTGACTCAAAAACTGCATCAAAAATGTAACACGGGTGCGTTATTGATGTGTTTTCAATGCATTTCAACTGGGAGATTCTTTTTTGGTGCGTTTTTTTTAACGGACCAAAAATGCAGCAAGCAAGATTTTTAACACCACAACAGAAGCGCAACGAACCAATGTGATCAGTGGGTTCTCCGCTGACAGCTGAATGTAAAAAAAAGAACATGCCGACAATTAAAAATGATGAAAAGTAAACAGAGTGGGGTCCCCCCCCAGTCCATACCAGGACCAGAACCCCCCCATGTTGAGTGCACGTGGCCTGGTATGATTCGGGGGGGCTCATCTGCCCCACTGCCCTCTTTCCTGACCTGCCGGGCTGCATGCTTGGTCAAAGGGGTTGTAAAGGTTTGCATTTTTTCACCTTAATGCATCCTATGCATTAAGGTGAAAAAACACCTGGCTGTCACCGTTCCCCCCCCCCCGTTTTACTTACCTGAACCCCTTCATTCAGTCGGCGGGGACATGCTGTCTCTCTCTCCACAGGCTCCTGGCTCTTGATTGGATAGAGTGAAAGCAGCGCAGCCACTGGCTCCCGCTGCTGTCAATCAAATCCAACGACGTGGGTACCGGGGGGGGGCCGAGTCTGGCATTCTGTGTCTATAGACGATAAATGCTGGACTCGGGAGCGCACCTGCAAGGTAACCCCCTCTGGGAAGCGCTTCTCTGAGGGGAGTATCAGATGTGGGGAGGAGCCGTCGAGGGACCCCAGAAGAGCAGGATCGGAGCCACTCTGTAAAAAATGAGCTGCACAGTGGAGGTAAGTGTGACATGTTTGTTATTTGAAAAAAAAAACATTACCCTTACGATCACTTTAAGGGTCCTGTATGGATTTTGGGAGGGGAGGGGGGCATGCCGTTTGAAAAAAAAAAAAAAAAATGTTGGTGTGGCATGCTTGGATAAGGGCCTGGTATGCATTTGGGGGGGACCCACGCTGATTTTTTTTTCCCCCATAATTTCATTGTCTGCATTTTTTTTTCCTTATATTTAGCTGACAGCTGCTGAGTCATTCGTTGTCAAGGACCCAGCAGTCGGCTTCCCTGCCTGATCCTTAGCAACCAGCTCCGTGTAGTAAATTATCGCATTAAAAAATGCAGTAATTACCGCTCAATCGAACAAATACTACATTTGTTATTTAACGCAAATTTCTTAGTGAACTGCACTTTCAAAAAACTGATTTACTGCAAGCACTATTTTACCGCATTTTATTGCCTGTTATTTAACACTTATGCCCTGTACACATGATCAGACATTGATCGGACATTCCGCAACAAAATCCATGGATTTTTTCCGACGGATGTTGGCTCAAACTTGTCTTGCATACACACGGTCACACAAAGTTGTCGGAAAATCCGATCGTTCTGAACGCGGTGACGTAAAACACGTACGTCGCGACTATAAACGGGGCAGTAGCCAATAGCTTTCGTCTCTTAATTTATTCTGAGCATGCGTGGCACTTTGTGCGTCGGATTTGTGTACACACGATCGGAATTTCCGACAACAGATTTTGTTGTCGGAAAATTTTATAGCAAGCTCTCAAACTTTGTGTGGCGGGAAATCCGATGGAAAATGTGTGATGGAGCCTACACACGGTCGGGAATTTCCGACAACAAGGTCCTATCGCACATTTTCCGTCGGAAAATCCGACCGTGTGCACGGGGCATTAGTGAATTGACCCCTATTGATTATTTCTAGCGGCTATAGCAGCTGCAAGCGATAGCTGCCAGTAAATCTGGCAGGCTGGTTGTACCCAAATTGACTGATCAAATTGGTACATTCAGTCTGCCCATACATAGTTCGAATCTCGTTTGGTTCCTACAGAACTGGGTATGGCCGAAACTTTTTACTCCCCTGAGTATCCTTTCTTACCAATGCGCCCATTGTATGCACGTTATATAGAAATTTTATTCAATAGTCTATCTTACTATATAAAAAACAAAAACAAAAAAAAAAAAACATGTGATCAGCTGTTCATAAGTTGACATTGCATGGAAAGTCCAGATCAGCCCTTCGGCTTGTTCTAAAGAAACACAAACAAAAACGTTTAGAAAAGATTTTTCTAAATTTGTCCTGTGAATGTATATTAAACTTTCACATATATATCTGTGAATGTGAGTCAGCGAGCAGTGCGGGTGCAGTGACATTTACCAGTAGCGGTGTGACCTATGGGTGTGTTAGAACTATATACGCCATACATCTTGCACAGCGTTGAGCCCTCCTGATACTGATAAGCAATAATTGCTTTGGGAGTGTTTATTGGTATTTTTCTGGTCTTTAGCAACTGCAGATAAGATCCGAGTTACTGGATATCTCTGGTGTTAAAGGGTATATTAAGAGCCCTTTCACAATGGGGCGGGCGGGCGTCGGCGGTAAAGCGGCACTATTTTTAGCGCCACTTTACCTTCGTTTTAGCGGCGCTATTCGGCCACTAGCGGGAGCGGTTTTAACCCCCCCCGCTAGCGACCGAAAAAGGGTTAAAACTGCCCGCGAAGCTTCGCTGCAGCGGCGGTTTGCCTGCGCTGCCCTATTGTTTTCAATGGGCAGGGGTGCTTTAGGAGCGGTGTAAAGATGCGGCTTGCAGGACTTTTTTTTTACCGTCCTGCCAGCGCACCACCCCATTGTGAAAGCACTCTGGGCTTTCATACTGGAGAGACAGGAGAGGCACTTTTTAGCGCTGTAGCGCCTGTAAAGCGACTCAGTGTGAAAGGGGTCTTAGAGAAGAAAAAAAAAATAGCCATATTTAGAAAGTCTACAAAAAGGGTTACAGGTCCACCGAAAAATTATATTTAACCACTCAAGGACCCAGCCTTTTATTGACATTTGTTGTTTACAAGTAAAAATCTGTATTTTTTGCGCGAAAATTTCTTAGAACCCCCAAAGATTATATATATATATTTATATATATATATATTTTTTTGCAAAGACCCTAGAGAATAAAATGGCAGTTGTTAAACCTCTCCCACCGCCGGGGGGGGGGGGGGGTTTAAATCACTAGTAAAAAGGCTTTATTTAAATCAACTCAATTTAAAGCGGGAGTCCGGCGAAACATTTTTTTTTTAGATGTCAGCAGCTGCAAATACTGCAGCTGCTGACTTTCAAAATAAGGACACTCACCCGTCCCGGGGTCCAGTAATGTCAGCACCCGAGACCGAACCGTCCCTCGATCCTCGGGTGCTGCCGCCGCCATTCTCAGTGAGGGAATCAGGAAGTGAAGCGTTGCAGCTTCACTTCCCGGTTCCCTACTGCGCATGCGCGAGTCGCGCTGCGCGTTCTCAATGGTCCCCGCTATCTCCTGGGACCTGAGTCTTTCCCAGGAGTCTTTCCCAGGAGACAGTGGGGGGAGTGTGGGAGAGGGCGTGACTCCCGCGGGAGTCTATTCCCGGAAGTGGGTGCAGATACCTGCACCCCCCCTCCCCCCTAAAGGTGCCAATTGTGACACCGGGGGGATCCGATGAGCGGAAGTTCCACTTTTGGGTGGAACCCCGCTTTGAATCATAATTTTTAAAGGGCAACTGTCATCTCTGTCCCGCAGCGGCTCCTCCTCTGACCCCCCCGCTGTTGACTCACCAACAGGCCCATTCACTTTAATGGAACGGCTGGTGATGCGGCAGTGACACAACAAGGTGAGGGACGTGGCGGCAGCAGGTGAGTGGATGCCCGCTAACAGGCGCAGCCATGATGGATCTGAAACACATGAGACAGGTGCTCTTTAAAATGTAAGGACTCATTCTTGCTGGTAGTTAGAATATTTTAGAATATGTTAATATTTGCAAACAAAATGAAGGTTTCCTATTTAGAATAATAAGCTGTCAGGTTATTAAAACAGAGATATCAGAATCGATTCAGTCATACAGTTTGTAGTGTACATAGATTTGCAAAACAATGGGATTTTATCTGAAAATTGTCCGTCTAAGGGAAAAAAACGATGCCGGGGTTAAGGCATCTAGCTGTAGCCATTACCCTGGTATTTACGTTAAAATGATGACGTACATGCCCAGTTACACGTTCCACAAGTTTTAAGTGTCAAAATACAAGGCCCGCTTTAACCACTTGCCCTCCAGTAGGTTCCCCCCCCCCCCCTTTTCAGGCCATTTTTTGTGATACGGCACTGTGTTACTTTAACGGACAATTGCACGGTCGTGCAACGCTGTACAATGCCCTTTTTCCCCCCACAAATTGAGCTTTCTTTTGGTGGCAATAGATCACCACAATAAATCAATTGGTTTGCACAAAAGTTATAGCGTCTACAAACTATGGGATAATTTTATTTTTTTACTAAAAAAGGTGGTGATCAGTGACTTATAGCGGGACTGTGGCGTTTTGGGAACCAGTGACACTAATACAGTGATCAGTGATAAAAATATGCACTGTCACTGTACTAATAACACTGGCTGGGAATGGGGTTAACATCATGGGTGATCAAAGGGTTAACTGTGTGCCTAACTAGTGATTTTGTGTACTATGGGAGGTGATTTTACTAGGGGAAGACATAGATCCATGTACCTGCTTTGCAGAAACACAGAATCCATGCCTTCCCTCCTGACAGAACGGCGATCAGCCTTGTTTACATACCACCACTCTCCCTCTGTACAGAAGGATCCGCGGGTGCCGGTGGACATGGAGTCCACTGTACCCGTCGATCAGCTCCCGCTGTGTATAATCACAGCTAGAGCTGACCGACCACCGGCGTGCGCCCTACCCTGAGAGTGTCGGGTTGCTTACCAGGTATGTGATCCGGCGCAGCAGTGCCACTTTGCCGCCGCCGCATATGTAAGTTATACGGTCGGCAAGTCCTTAAAGCTGAACTCCAGCTTTTGTTACACTTTACATAGTCCACATTGTCACAGATGTCAAAGTCCCCCACCCTCCCTTACATCACAGGGCATCCCACCTTATCTTGTGCAGTTGCCAGGAAGAAGCTGGAGGCAGAGCTGGGAAGCAGAAAGTGCAGGGTCTGGTGGAGGACCAAAGGAGGGCAGAAGTCAGCTGCCGGAGTCTGCTTAAAGTGGTTCTAAAGGCAGGTTTTTTTTTTAATCGTAATGTATTCTATGCATTAGTATAAAAAAAAAAACAAAAAAAAAAAAAAAAACCTTCTGTGTGCAGCAGCCCCCCTCAGCCCCTCTAATTACCTGAGTCCCATCTTAATCCAGTGATGTTGCACGAGAGCCTTAGCTGTCCAGGAAGGCTCCCTCACTGGCTGAGACTGGCTCTTGCTGCTGTCAATCAAAGCCAGTGAGCCAATGAGGAGAGAGAGGTGGGGCCAAGCTGAAACTCCGTGTCTGAATGGACACAAAGAGCATTGGCTCTGCTGCCCCCATAGCAAGCTGCTTACTGTGGGGGCACTCAGCAGGAGGGAGGGACCAGGAACGCCGGTACGAAACCCGAGAGTATGACATGTTTGTTATAAAAAAAAAAAAAAAAAAGGAGAGACTATAATATTACTTTAATGCTGAGACCAGCAGAGGCGGCGCTGCAGAGGATCTGTAGGAGGAGTTCTGTTCTCCTCTTTGCTGCTGAGACAAGGTGAAGGCGGAGACGAGGGGAGTACCGCAGCTGCAGGAGAAGTGCAAGGGCCACGTGAGATGGCCGGGTGGGCTGGATTCAGCCCAAGGGCCTTGCGTTGGACACGTGCGCCAAGAGAAGGAGTCAGTTGGAGAGTCGGTCCACCTTTATCATCACTATTTTGTGGACTAACATCTTGATGTGTCAACACATCATGTGATGACCTCTCATGAACATTAACTTGGATGTGGTTTAGGCGTACATGGAAATGCAATTATTCCAGTGACTTTCCAATCCTTCCCGTCATCTAAAAATAGGGGCAAGGACCCAACCGTATAGATTAGCATAGCCCTTCACTGTGGAGGGACACATCTGATGTAGATCACGGTGGTGGCTTACTGAGCTTACCTAGAAACAACCAACATCCTCATCTTTCCATTGCACAGTCACCTACTAAAATGTCAGAAGATCCTCCACAGTAAGCCCTCTTTTGAGACGTACGTCATTACAGACACATGATCCAACTCAAGCATGACCATGCCGGGGCCGCTCTGCGTCATGAAAGAAAAACTTCACAACTAAAACCGACTTTGGTTGATAAGTTAATATCTAAACAATAGTCCTTGGAAACAATCCATAAGTTAATTTTCTACATCTTCAGGAAGGAGATGAGAACAGATAAGCTAATTAAATAAACTGCAAATGTGGAAAACCGCAATAACGAGAAACAGGGGAAAATCTTTGACCTTTTAGATCGACGCCAAGCTGTGTGATTTTTGTCAAGCAATGCAGCAGATTTGAAGGATAAAAAAACCCAACTTGCTATGTAGTTAAAAAAGAACCTTTCATCCCCACGCCTTTCTAAAAATAATAATAATATATTATTCTCAGATTCTCTCACAATTCTCGCGGCGTAACATCATCTTTCACATTAAAACAAAAAAAAAATTGGGATAACTTTGCGGTTTTGTTTTTTTTTGATTTTTTATTCAATGAAATGTATTTTTTCCCAAAACAACTGCATTTGAAAGACCTCTGGGCAAATACAGTGTGACATAAAATATTGCAGCAATTGCCATTTTATTCCCTAGGGTCTCTGCTAAAATATATATATAATGTTTGGGGGTTCCAAGTAATTTCTAGCAAAAAATATTGATTTTAACTTAGGAAAGAAGTGTCAGAAAAAGATTTAGACTTTAAGTGGTTAAACTTCCTGCATTTACACCTTGTTGAAAAACTTGGCAGACTGCCCAGATTATTTACACAGAAGTTCAATCCCTTTGATCTAAGAAGGAAGCTTAGTTACAATGTTTCAAGTTAAAGACTTGGCGGACTGCCCAGATACTTTCTTTTGACAGCTGAGTGAGCAGATAAATTCTCTCCACTTGTTTATATGAAAGAATCCTCAAAATCTGCAGGGGAGATCATGGGGGGGGGGGGGTGAATCGAGATCACGATTTTTTAAACGATTAATTGTGCAGCTCTAGTGGGCAGGACTACGTGCGGCCAGCTGCTGATTGGCAATCTACAGGCCTGATATTCTGACTTTATTTGGCTCTGGGTTGGAGTGTTTAATTCCACTGGAAGCCATTATTATAAATATTGTTATGTTTTATGTTCTACATCGGGGTCTCCAAACTTTCTAAACGGGACGGTTTACGGTCCTTCGGGACGGTTTACGGTCCTTCAGACTTTAGGGCGACTGGACCATTTGGAGTAGAAAAGGTCCTGATGGCAGAAGAAATAAACAATGCCCCATCTTTGGTGTTCGTGGGAGGAATTGTACCCCTTCATTGGTGTCAATGGGAGGAGATGTGACCCATCAATGGTGTTATTGGGCCCAATTGTTGGTATTATTGGGAGGAATTGTGCCCCATCTATGTTTCAGTAGGGGGAATTACAGTGCCTTGAAAAAGTATTCATACCCCTTGAAATTCTTCAAATTTTGTCACGTTACAACCAAAAACATAAATGTATTTTATTGGGATTTTACGTGATAGACCAACACAAAAGTGACACATAATTGTGAAGTAGAAGCAAAACGATAAATCGTTTTCAAAACTTTTTACAAATAAATGTGTGATTGACAAAGTCGGACTGCGTAATTCTACAGCAGCGGACGATCGAGCGTCCTTCTCTTCATGGAAGGGAGGATTTACATTTCCGATTGTAGAGAGTGTACTCTGAACTTTGAATCAAATCACATTATTACCATTGAAATAGAAAGGCATACCAAGATTACTATGCATTACAGTCTCTTCGCAAACTAAAAGTTTTAGACTACAGCTGTTGGAGCATTAAATTTGTAGCCAGTGACTGTGCGCCTCGAATATTTGCTGAAGAAAGTTATCTTAGATGAAATAGCCCTTTGCTAACGCGGGGTTGATAGTATATGCCTTCTGTTCTGTATTTGATTAGTTAAATTGCATCTTTTTTTTTTTTATCTTTATTCGATATACATTCCATATTGTGGAAATTGCACAATGTTTAAAATGAATGCTGGACTTGCTTTACTTTGTGTGAAAATCTTTAAATATTAAAATATTGAAACAGAAAAGTGTGGTGTGCGTGTTTATTCAGCCCCCTTTACTCTGATACTCCCCAACTAAAATCTAGTGGAACCAATTGCATTCAGAAGTCACCAAATTAGTAGAGTCCACCTGTGTGTAATTTAATCTCAGTATAAATACAGCTGTTCTATGAAGCCCTCAGAGGTTTGGTAGAGAACCTTAGTGAACAAACTGCATCAGGATGGCCAAGGAACACACCAGACAGGTCAGGAATAATTTGGTGTGGAGATTGAGGTGTCTGTGGTGATCCGCTTCCATACAATGCCGATGTACAACTGAATCTGGGAGCTGGAAGGAAGCTCTGCAATCTCACGCTGTTCGTGATCTCTTATAACTTGGAGATCTGAAAGAAAACTGAATTACACTATTGGAGCCTTTTCTTTGTCGAGAACCGATGGAGATCTTATGATATGCTGTGACACCTTCCTTGATGCTGAAGATAGTTGTGGTTTACTAATCCATGCCTGTTATATCCATCCCTCTGGTGAGTGTGAACCCTGAAGGGGAGTGTGAACCCTGAAGGGGAGTGTAATGCATGGACTTCGGTGTGGGGTGTTTAATTTTGTAACATAGCAAGATCACCATCTGAGGTTTCTGGGACTTTTTCACATCATCTGTCAACTGCTTATTATTCCTTGTGTGTGTCATATACACATGAAAGCTGATCATAAAACTTTATGACAGTAGCGCTGCTAAAATAATCATAGGCACTGGACTTGTGCACATTTTTATTATTATCTCTTTTGAGGTCAGGGATAAAGTTGTGAAGAAGTTTAATGCAGGGTTAGGTTATAAAAAATATCCCAAGCTTTGAACATCTCACGGAGCTCTGTTCAATCGATCATCCGAAAATGGAAAGAGTATGGCACAACTGCAAACCTACCAAGACATGGCCGTCCACCTAAACTGACCGGCCGGGCAAGGAGAGCATTATTCAGAGAAGAGCCAAGAGGTCCATGGTAACTCTGGAGGAGCTTCAGAGATCTACAGCTCAGGTGGGAGAATCTGTCCACAGGACAACTATTAGTCGAGTTCTCCACAAATCTGGCCTTTATGGAAGAGTGACAAGAAGAAAGTCATTGTTGAAAGAAAGTCATTGAAGTCCTGTTTGCAGTTTGTGAGAAGCCATGTGGGGGACACAGCAAACATGTGGAAGAAGGTGTTCTGGTCAGATGAGACCAAAATTGAACTTTTTGGCCTAAAAGCAAAACGCTATGTGTGGCGGAAATCCAACACTGCACATCACCCTGAACACACCATCCCCACCGTGAAACATGGTGGTGGCAGCATCATGTTGTGGGGATGCTTTTCTTCAGCAGGGACAGGGAATCTGGTCAGAGTTGATGGGAAGATAGATGGAGCCACACACAGGGCAATCTTAGAAGTAGACCTATTAGAGTTTGCACAAGACTTGGGTGGAGGTTCACCTTCCAGCAGGACAACCACCCTAAACATACAGCCAGAGCTACAATGGAATGGTTTAGATCAAAGCATATTCATGTGTTAGAATGGTCCAGTCAAAGTCCAGACCTAAATCCAATTGAGAATCTGTGGCAAGACTTGAAAATTGCTGCTCACAGACACTCTCCATCCAATCTGACAGCGCTTGAGATATTTTGTAAAGAAGAATGGGCAAAAATGTCCCTCTCTAGATGTGCAAAGCTGGTAGAGACATCCCCAAAAAGACCTGCAGCTGTAATTGTAGTGAAATGGGGTTCTACAAAGTATTGACTCCGGGGAGCGCTATACAAATGTACCCCCCACACTTTTCACATATTTATTTGTAAAAAAAAAAAAAAAAAGTGAAAACCAAATTATGTGCCACTTTGTGCTGGTCTATTACATAAAATACATTTACATTTTTGGTTGTAACATGACAAAATGTGGAACATTTCAAGGGGTATGAATACTTTTTTAAAGGCACTGTATGCCCATTGTTGTATTAGTGGATAAAAATAGTGCCCCATGGACCAGATAAAACCAAAAAAAAAAAAAAAAAGGGCCACAGTTTGGAGACTACTGCTCTACATTAAAGGGAATCAGTCATGCTCAAATAAAGATAACTCCATTTAGCTGCCTTGATAGAGCCGTCCTTTAAGTGCAGGGTAAACTAGACAAGAAACAGGAGAAGGAGTTCGATCAATGGTCAAAACACGCGGCGCAGAACCAGAAGATGATATTCCTTGTAACAACTCCTCACAGGGGAATACAAGGATTGTATGTAATCACGACTCAGGCGATGCCTCCATTCTGCAACCACGGCCTTGTAAACTGACAGCAATAAGAGAATTCCACTGGGGTTGGTTCAGCAATTAAAGCTTGGCAGCCATCCTCCCATTGCTAAACAAATACAAATACACTAAACGCTAGACAGAAGATGTAAGAGCCATAAAAGTGGGACCTACTCTGTATACATAAAACACAACAGAAACAAGAGAGCACAAAATGGAAACACAAGGTGAAGGGGATGCATAGTATGCGCTCCTAATGTACAATGAATTCTACCCAGCAACAGGCAAATGGAAAATGCTGGGTACACACATTAGCAAATCACACACAATCTCATAGGGCAGGGATATGCAATTAGCGGACCTCCAGCTGTTGCAAAACTACAAGTCCCATCATGCCTCTGCCTCTGGGTGTCATGCTTGTGGTTGTCAGAGTCTTGCTATGCCTCATGGGACTTGTAGTTCTGCAACAGCTGGAGGTCCGCTAATTGCATATCCCTGTCATAGGGCAAAGGTCCGGAACCAGGCCGAGTGAGTCTTATTCGGACCACGGTGGTGCCATGGTCACAGTTAGGTGTCCTTCCCCGGGTCTCGTGCCCGGCTACCAATGTAATCCTAACAGCGGGCAGGAGGTGCTACATATCAGGACAGAGAGCGGGAGTCTTTCCATATTAAGCCGGATAATCGCCCGCTTGTTGAAGCAGAGTTCCACCCGTTTTTTTAGTTTATTAAAAGTCAGCAGCTACAAAAAGTGTAGCTGCTGACTTTTAATAAACAGACACTTACCTGTCCCACGGTCCAGCGATGCGGCTGCCCGGAGCCTCGCTCCTCTCCCCCCCCCCCCCAGAAAAATGCCATGCGAAATGTGGCATGTCAGGGGGCGAGGAGTGCTTAAAGCGGAAGTTCCACTTTTGGGTGGAACTCCGCTTTAACATAATTTGGGCAGCTCCTCCAGCCCCCCCATCTGCTGTAACGATGACATTGGTGGCCAGGTGGGAGATCCTGGAGAGGACACCAGAGGATAATTATTGTCTCTGCGATGCCAAAGGTGCCATAGGACTCTGCCGGGGAGGATTTAGTTAAAAGGGGCATTGTGTTGTGAAGGGGCACTGGTAAGGTGCACTGTGTTGTGAAGGGGCACTGGTAAGGTGCACTGTGTTGTGAAGGGGCACTGGTAAGGTGCACTGTGTTGTGAAGGGGCACTGGTAAGGTGCACTGTGTTGTGAAGAGGCACTGGTAAGGTGCACTGTGTTGCGAAGAGGCACTGGTAAGGTGCACTGTGTTGTGAAGAGGCACTGGTAAGGTGCACTGTGTTGTGAAGAGGCACTGGTAAGGTGCACTGTGTTGTATTAAGGGGCACTCTGATGTGTTATTAAAGGAGATGTAAGGCCAAACCTTGTTTGACTGTACTTCTCCTGTGCATCACAGGAATGCAGTATGTTTTGCACTGCTGTGACTCGTTTTCAGCAGACAGTGGCCTGAAGCCCGCTGTCGGCTGACGTCACAGAGCTGGTCGGGCCAGGGAAAGATCGTAAACATATGCCCAGATCCCTGGACTGGCATCCAGCTAAGCCTCTCAGGGAGCCACTGATTGCCTGGACCAACTTCTCTTTTAAAGAAGTAAACGCTTCCTATTTTTTCCCTTTTTTTTTCTTCCCTGCAAAGTAAAGGCATAATGTGCTAGTATGCATCGCATACTAGCATATTATGTGACACTTACTTGAAAACGAAGCCCACGTCGTCCCCGCTGGAGGCCGCATCCATCTTTGCCCGTCTTCCTTTCGGGGCCGCGGACTTCAGCTGTGTGACTGACCGGAGACGCGTGACGTCACTCTCGCGCATGCGCACGAGAGCCACCGTTCCACAGCACTGACTTCTTAAGAAACGGTACGGGTGGCCGTTCCTTCAGAGCGCATGTGCCGATGACATCATCAGTGCAGTATACAGCAAATAGCACGTTTAGGAGATTTTTACAGTACCTATAGGCAGGGGCGTAACTAGAAATAGCAGGGCCCCATAGCAAAATGTTGTATGGGGCCCCCTGCAAACAGCCCCCCCCCCCCCCCCCCCCACAGCTGCCCTAGTGTCAATGCAGCGTGACCTGTGCCCAATACAGCGTGACCTGTGCCCAATACAGCATGACCTGTGCCCAATACAGCCTGGTCTGCCTGTGCCCCACACAGCCCCACCTATGCAGAGGAAGAGGCAAGCCACCCGGATCAGCAGAGAGCGGGATTGCCCGCTGTAATAGCTTTCATTTGAATTTCCTGTGTTCCCGGGGCTCATCGTCACATAGCCCCACCTCTTGGCCCGACGCCTTTGATGATGTCACACGTCCCGCATTGGATCGGCGTTCTGTCTATCAAAGGCACCGGGCCAAAAGGTGGAGCTATGTGACGTGAGCCCCGGGAACACTGGAAGTTCTAATGAAAGCTCTTACATCGGGCAATTCAGCTCTCTGCTGATACGGACAGCTCACCTCTTCCTTTCCTCTCTCTTCCCCTGGCTGGGAGACTGTGCCGGCGGTGCTCTTATCCTCACTGGGCCCCACTCGGCTGCGGGCCCCATAGCGCCCGCATATGGTGGTAGTTACGCCCCTGCCTATAGGCAAGTCTTATTCTAGGCTTAACTATAGGTACAAATAGCATATGAAGGTTTACAACCTCTTTAAGGGGCACTGTGATGTGAAGGGGAACTGAGAACACACTGGGAATGTTTTAAAGGGGGGACTGTGATGTAAAGGGGACTACGACACTGGAGGTAGGTTGAAGACAATGATGTACAGAGGGAACCGTGATGTGTTATAGTGCTAACATGAGATCTGGACCTCTGCTGGAAGGAAATTTTGCTGACCGGACCTCTGTAAATTTGAATCGAAGACCCCTGTCATACGGAAACATGCACAGCTGAGGCTGTCAATCACCTGCTGTGTGCTGGAGGGCAGTGCAGATAGAGGAATGAGACAGCAGACAGAAATGACACTAGGTGCTTTGGGTTGAGGAAAGTTTGTATTATGGAAGGATATGCTTTGTTCATTTTTAATTTCAGGGGGATTTCTGGATTCTTTTGTAATTTCACTTTAAAGCAATAAATATCAGTTTGTACGGCCTTTTCTGGCTCAGTATTGTAACATGAATTCTTTGTGCGCAGTCCAACACATTACCCAAGAAGAACTAGCGGTACATCCAGCTCACAATTGCTGTACAAAGGAGACCAGCTGTGAATATGAACATGGAAAGGGAACGAGGAATAAAAAAAATAAAAAACACAAAAAAACGGCACAGAGTGTTCCAGCGCTCTCCATCAACCGCCCTCGGGCCAGACTAATGTGCGTTTTAACCTCAAGTGCTAAAATCGCTTCCATATCAGTGTATGGTAATGTTTATAGGAAGAGAGGAAATTACAGCGGAGTCATCTCCAATTTAGAAGGCACTTAAGGGACATGTAGAAGACACCAGTTACGCAGTAGGCCAATTCTCCCGGTACAGAGCGCTGGGAATTGCTCTTCGATACCAAACAAAACGGCTTTGTAACTTCCCTTAGGACAATTAAACAGATCGCTTTTCTCTAGGCTGCGTTGGTTAACTAATGATGCCGGAATTTTTTGCCTTCCATTATCATTTTTTATGAGCTGATGTTATTGTATTAGAGGAAGGAGATCCTGTAGTGCAGGGGGTGTCAATTTCAATTTCATCACAGGCGGCATCAGCAGCATGGTTGCTCTCAAAGGGCCAGTTGTATCTGGAGTAAGCTACGTGCAGAGTGCAGAGTTCAGGGGTGCGCTACGTGCAGAGTTCAGGGGTGCGCTACGTGCAGAGTTCAGGGGTGCGCTACGTGCAGAGTTCAGGGGTGCGCTACGTGCAGAGTTCAGGGGTGCGCTACGTGCAGAGTTCAGGGGTGCGCTACGTGCAGAGTCCAGGGGTGCGCTACGTGCAGAGTCCAGGGGTGCGCTACGTGCAGAGTTCAGGGGCGCGCTACGTGCAGAGTTCAGGGGCGCGCTACGTGCAGAGTTCAGGGGCACGCTACGTGCAGAGTTCAGGGGCGCGCTACGTGCAGAGTTCAGGGGCGCGCTACGTGCAGAGTTCAGGGGCGCGCTACGTGCAGAGTTCAGGGGCGCGCTACATACAGAGTTCAGGGGTGCGCTACGTGCAAAGTTCAGGAGTGCGCTACGTGCAGAGTTCAGGGGTGCTCTACGTGCAGAGTGCCCCTTAAAATCCATACCAGACCTAAGGGCCTGGTATGCCCCGCGACCTGGCTCGTAAGGTGTCAATCACGCCGCTAAAAGCAGCGAGATTGACTTCGTTTTCTAGTCCCGTTGTACCCGCTGCGTACAGAGTTCAGGGGTGCACTACGTACAGAGTTCAGGGGTGCGCTACGTACAGAGTGCAGGGGTGCGCTACGTACAGAGTGCAGGGGTGCGCTACGTGCAGAGTGCAGGGGTGCGCTGCGTACAGAGTGCAGAGTTCAGGGGTGCGCTGCGTACAGAGTGCAGAGTTCAGGGGTGCCCTGCGTACAGAGTGCAGAGTTCAGGGGTGCGCTGCGTACAGAGTGCAGAGTTCAGGGGTGCGCTGCGTACAGAGTGCAGAGTTCAGGGGTGCGCTGCTTACAGAGTGCAGAGTTCAGGGGTGCGCTGCGTACAGAGTGCAGAGTTCAGGGGTGCGCTGCGTACAGAGTGCAGAGTTCAGGGGTGCGCTGCGTACAGAGTGCAGAGTTCAGGGGTGCGTTGCGTACAGAGTGCAGAGTTCAGGGGTGCGCTGCGTACAGAGTGCAGAGTTCAGGGGTGCGCTGCGTACAGAGTGCAGAGTTCAAGGGTGCGCTACGTACAGAGTGCAGAGTTCAGGGGTGCGCTACGTACAGAGTGCAGAGTTCAGGGGTGCGCTACGTACAGAGTGCAGAGTTCAGGGGGGCCTTGTGTTTGACATGTGCTGTAGTGTATTTTCAGTAAAAAGTATAGGTTTAGAGTTATTATCGTAATCGTAGCATCTACCTATAAGGAAATGTTAATGTAACTCACATTTAGTCCTGTATTTGGCTCCATCCATCTTCCCATCAACTCTGACCAGCTTCCCTGTCCCTACTGAAGAAAAGCATCCCCACAACATGATGCTGCCACCACCATGTTTCACGGTGGGGATGGTGTGTTCAGGGTGATGTGCAGTGTTAGTTTTCCCCCCACACATAGCGTTTTGCCTTTAGGCCAAAAAGTTCAATTTTGGTCTCACCTGACCAGAGCACCTTCTTCCACATGTTTGCTGTGTCCTCCACATGGCTTCTCACAAACTGAAAAACAGGACTTCTTATGTCTTTCTTTCAACAATGTCTTTCTTCTTCTCACTCTTCCATAAAGGTCAGATTTGTGGAGAACACGACTAATAGTTGTCCTGTGGACAGATTCTTACACCTGAGCTGTGGATCTCTGCAGCTCCTCCAGAGTAAGCCTCGGTTCACACTGGGACGACTTGTCAGGCGGCCTAGGTCGCCTGACAAGTAGCGTCCCGTTCAGTACAATGGAAGCGTTCTAATCGGAGCGACGCAAGTCGCTCCGACTTAGAAAAAGGTTCCTGTACGACTTTGGGGGCGACTTGCATAGACTTCTATACAGAAGTCGTTTTGCAAGTCGCCCCGGCAGTCGTGTGCAGGTCGCCTCAGTGAGGCGACCTGCAAGTCGTGCCGCCTCTGGTGTGAACCGAGGCTTACCATGGACCTCTTGGCTCTTCTCTGATGAATGCTCTCCTTGCCCGGCCGGTCAGTTTAGGTGGACGGCCATGTCTTGGTAGGTCTGCAGTTGAGCCATACTCTTTCCATTTTCGGATGATGGATTGAACAGAGCTCCAAGAGATGTTCAAAGCTTGGGATATTTTTTTTATAACCTAACCCTGCTTTATACTTCTCCACAACTTTATCTCTGACCTGTCTGGTGTGTTCCATGAAGTGGTACATGGGAGGGGGTGCTAATAAAGTGCTATCAGAAATATTATTAGATAATATACATTTGTAATAAATCAAATATAATAAAGTGCATAGTGCTAATACATGAATCAAAATATAAAATTAATATTATTGGTGATAAATTCATTAATCAAACAATCAATCCAAAAGTCCATTAGTATTTTTTTTGTGTTGTGAATCTTATCCATACACCGTCACCAAAGCAAATCTCGTGAATTTCACTCGATGAGTGCAAGTAACTTGTCTACTCACCAAATGAACATGGAAAAATTGAAAAATACTGCGCTGTCACCTGAAAAATGGAATCAGCAGCTAGCACAGCAAAAAGACAATTGCAATTTAGGATAATAATTGTAAGTGCAGCGCTAAGTGAAAACAGTCGTATAAAAATAGAACCATGTGATAGCAAATGCATATAATCTAAGAGTAAAAAATGTAAATGTATTAACATAAACCTTATATATGCTTAATAAACATGCAAATATATGTATATAAACACCTGAAACAGTCCACAACGCGATAGAAAGTGAAATGAATAAAGTGCACGGGTGGCAACTGGAATATAATGTAGATCCTGATGAATGGATAGCCTCCTTAGGACAACAGTGGAAAAGGCATTTGTGAAAAGTGGATGATAGAAGAAAAATCACCAATGGAAGGCTTACCAGAGCTAGTGGACTCAACCAGGCATACGCCTACTGAGTCATCAGGGCTTGTGGTGCAACCGCACCAATAAACGAGCAACCGCGTCTGCAACTAATGGCACCAACGGATGATGGTCACACTGTCATTCAGATGGTTCTCCCAACAGAGAAAGAAAACTCAGAGGGGGGTAAACCAATTATTTCCCGTGTGCCCACTGATTCCACCGCTACCACTCTCCACCTTCTTCTCCCTGCAGTCCTTCTACAGGGTGACGTCGCCAGCCTGGTTCCGCCCCTTCCGGAGGTGGGCACATGATTTGAGCAACATCCGCTATCTCCTGCGCATGTGCAACAGTATAACGGCCAAAGGGACAAAGAGGGTCTGGCTGCAGAACTCGGATCATGAGCTGTCTACCGTACGTAGTCATCTGAATGAAAGTCATTGGGAGGAATAGTGTCCCATTCGTTGGTATCATTGGAAGTAATAGTGCCCCATTGTTGGTATCATTGGGAGGAATTGTGCCCCAGCGTTGGTATCATTGGGAGGAATTGTGCCCCAGTGTTGGTATCATTGGGAGCAATAGTGCCCCAGCGTTGGTATCATTGGGAGGAATAGTGCCCCAGTGTTGGTATCATTGGGAGCAATAGTGCCCCAGTGTTGGTATCATTGGGAGCAATAGTGCCCCAGTGTTGGTATCATTGGGAGGAATTGTGCCCCAGTGTTGGTATCATTGGGAGGAATAGTGCCCCATTCATTGGTATCATTGAGAGGAATAGTGCCCCAGCGTTGTTATCATTGGGAGGAATTGTGCCCCAGCATTGGTATCATTGGGAGGCATAGTGCCCCAGCGTTGGTATCATTGGGAGGAATAGTGCCCCATTCATTGGTATCATTGAGAGGAATAGTGCCCCAGCGTTGTTATCATTGGGAGGAAAAGTGCCCCAGCGTTGGTATCATTGGGAGGAATAGTGCCCCAGCGTTGGTATCATTGGGAGGAATAGTGCCCCAGCGTTGGTATCATTGGGAGGAATAGTGCCCCAGCGTTGGTATCATTGGGAGGAATAGTGCCCCATTCATTGGTATCATTGAGAGGAATAGTACCCCAGCGTTGGTATCATTGGGAGCAATAGTACCCCAGCGTTGGTATCATTGTGAGGAATAGTGCCCCAGCGTTGACATCATTGAGAGGAATAGTGCCCCAGCGTTAGTATCATTGGGAGGAATAGTGCCCCAGTGTTGGCATCATTGGGAGGAATAGTGCCCCAGCGTTGGCATCATTGGGAGGAATAGTGCCCCAACTGTTGGATAAAGACAAGCAAAGGGCCGCGTCTGGTCTCCATGCTGCAGTTTGGAGACCAATGACGTATACTGTTTAAAATCCAGTAATATACTGTCTCTCCCTTGTTCTGCACGTGTTCAGTTGCTCTCCATTTTAGGCACTGCTGAATTTGTAGAGGCGGATCTGCTGACAGCCTAAAGTGGAATTAAACCCTCCTATCCTTTACAGCCAAGGAGGCTGCTTCTGTTTGATCTGCAACTGCCATGGTGCTGTACGCGTGATCAGATATGATACCGGCCATTTTATGGTTTGACAGTTTGGTTGAGGACACAAGCCAATGTGACAGTTAGAAAGCCCAGGATTCCAGGAATGTAACAGTTTTTTTTTTTAAACTGTTAAATCAATGGGTTTATGATTTACAGCTTTTCAGGGGCTCTGGGCTTCAGCAAGAAGAAACAGGAGCAACGATGGAGGCAATTTACAGCACACATTAATTTTTGGTAGCATAATTATCAATATGGAATGAATGCTCCTTGCAACGGAACACACATAAAAGCAAGTGGAAAATGTTTGCATCCTAAATATAGATTTTAGAAGCAATGATGATAAAAAAATAAATAAAAAAATAAATGACACACCTAAAAAACGCATTACAAATGCACATGCAGATCTGCACACTGAACAGGGGGGATGGTGGTGTAAACAAGCCCTTATAAGTTCTTTCTATCCACCTGGTTCTCTTACACAGAAATGGGTTGCTGTAGGTTACTGCACTTTGCACACATTTTCTTTGACCTGCTTTGGTGAATACGGAGGCCACCGCCCTCATCTGTCGGGTGTGTACACACCCCATCGCACAGACGAGCTGTGGAGGAGAATGGTTTTAGGCAGATACAGAAATCACTAGTAGGCAGGAAAAGCATCCTTGTAAAAAAAAAATTAAAAAAACCAGATGCGCCCCACCCATACCTCAGAGGTACAACCACAAGGCTGTGAAGGAGAAGGATGTGGTGGTGCACGCTGTACTGGGTTCTTTGAAGTTTAGCTGCTGTCATATTTAAAGCTAAAATTTAATCTGATTGTAATTTTGCCCTTCCCCGGTTCCTTCTTCCGCTTCATCAACATACTAATGATTTATTAAAATTTTTTTGCTGCGCTGTGCAGTGAGCACACTCGAAACCCAACACCAGATGTAAAAAAAGCTGAGCATGCAAAAGTAAAGCAAACAAAAAAAGCACACAGGGTATACGCATGGTCCTCCTCCGAAGAGAAGGTACCTTGACCATGACAGGGACTGGGGGTTACTCGTGGTCCTCCTTGCCAAAACCGGGTGGACCCCTTTCTTTTAGAGGCCCGTCGAAGCAAGGCCTACCCAAGTACCAGGTGGGTCTCCCCACCTCATGAGAGGTGAAGAACCCAAACCAAAAAGCCAGGTGCTAACCCCCCCCCCCCCCCACCCCAGGACTTTCAGGGCAAGTCCAAGGATCTGCACCCTACTAGTCAGGGTGAGTAAAGTGCAAAAGTGCTCTGCAAAGCAAATTCACACATATAAAAATGGGGAAGGGGATAAGTACTTCAGTGCCACCGTATGATACATTGGCGGGCCCTTCAACCAGATATAAAAGTTCCTCAGGTCCTAGCCAAAAGGCCTAACCCAGGAGGGCAGGTATGAAAAAAAAAGCATGTTGAGGTAGATATGAGCAACTGCCAAGAACGGATCATCAAAAAATGAAGCAAAAAAAACAAAAAAAAAACAAAACAAATGCATGGTGAAGCCTGGAATCTAAACCACACCACCATAACACCATTTATGGTTTTTTGCCTCATTTTTTGATGATCCGGTCTTAACGGTTTCTCGTTTGTTTTATTTGACTAAGGAGCTCCACAAGTCTCATAGCCATATTCATGCACACCTGACGACCTTTGATGAGTGTGGCAGCCAATAATGTATAAACCCTCTAAAAAAAAAACAAACAAAGTCTTGCGAGCTACCATGTGAGTATATGATAATTAGAGATGATTAGCCCTCATGCACACAGGCTGTTAAAAAAACGTTATGAAAACGCCAGTATCTTTGCAGTGATTTTTTAAAACTTTTTTCAGCTTTTTTCAGCGTTTTTACAATAGCGTTTTTGAGCGTTTTTCCGCGTTAGCGTTTTTTGAGCGTTTTTTTTTTTTTTCAAATTTTTTTTTTTTTTTTCAATGGATCAAAAACGCTAAAAAACGTTGGTGAATGACATTTTTGAGCGTTTTTGAGCGTTTTTCAGCGTTAGAGCGTTTTTACAGCTGAAAAGCGTCTTTCAGAACCCACTGGTCCTGGGTTTTTTTTACAGCTTAAAAACGCCTAGGCCACTTGCAGCTCAAAAACGCCTAGGTGGGCATGAAGCCATAGACTAACATAGACAGGCCTTTTTAAGCTGCAAAAAAAGCTCAAAAAAGCAGCTGTAAAAACGTCCGTGTGCATGAGGACTTAAAAGGACAGCTGCTAACATTGATCACGTCCCATATGCTTGTGCCAAATAAATTAATATCAATGTAATGCTGCACTATCCAAAAGTAATCATATGGTAATCTTACTAAATCCTAATTGGCTGCAGTTAAATAGTGGTGGTGAGATATTCCATTCATATGTAAAAAAAAATCGAATGGGCATAATAATGCAATCTTATGCGATTAAAAGTTGCAATCATAAACAATAAAAAAATGTTGTAATCCTATGCGATGCTCCCAATAACAACCTGTGTAGCATACACTCCTCTATATACACATATTGCATTCATATGAAAGAGAGAAATTTGCAACCCTGTGCGATAAATGCAATAATTGCAGTGACAACCTATAATATACATAAACCTATATAAAAGTGCATCAATATACAATAATCAATATAGAAACAAAGTGACCTGTGTTTAAAGTGCTCTTGTGCCAAACTAATTCATGCACTAATCTGTGTCTATAAAATCACAACAAGTCCATCAATAACTACTCCATTCTTCTGATACCCATTGCAGATGGTAAAACTGCAGATGGTAAAACAGTAAAGTTCTCGTGTCCACTCTTGTGCTCCCCCTTTGGTGTATGCGCTCACCTTAGAGCGTGTGACCTTGGACCTAAGCTCGGTCAAAACACGCTTTTAAACCACCTCTGGGTTTATGGTCAGCATTCAGATCCTTGGATGGTTGCTTGCAACAAAATTCATATGGAAAACGGAGGAAACTGGATCCTGTATTACCGTTTTAAAAGTTTTATTTAAAATGACAATATTCTATATATTAGGGTACATTTAATATGTGCTATGAGTGCAGCACTCTGTAACAAGCCAAACAAATATAAAGACGCTGTGTCTTCTCCCACTCTGAGATCACTCCACTGTCTTATAAATTGTCCTGTCCCCTCCCCAACATGTGTCGATACCAGGAAAAATAACGTATCTTCCTCAGGGGGAATACTGGGAAATAACGTAGCTTCCTCAGGGGGAATACCGGGAAATAACGTATCTTCCTCAGGGGGAATACTGGGAAATAACGTATCTTCCTCAGGGGGAATACTGGGAAATAACGTATCTTCCTCAGGGGGAATACTGGGAAATAACGTATCTTCCACAGGGGGAATACCGGGAAATAACGTATCTTCCTCAGGGGGAATACCGGGAAATAACGTATCTTCCTCAGGCGAAATACCGGGAAATAACATATCTTCCTCAGGGGGAATTCCCCATGATTACTAGGAACAGCCGATCTCAGAGTTGCCCCCTGTCAGAACGGGGATCCGCCTTGTCTATATAGGCAGATCCCCGTTCTGCCTCTTTCTGTACTGCGATCGCAGGACATCGAGTCCGCCGGACCCACACGCTCGCTCCCCCGGTGTACATCCGTACGTCCGTTTACGCAGCTGAGCTACCTTGTCACAGTATATATGCGGAAGGCGGTCGGCAAGTGGTAAAGCAGGTGGTAAGGAAGTAACATACTGCCTGTCAAATGTTCTCTGATAAGCGATCCACTTTAGAACACTTTTCAGAGTGGCAGCAGTATAACTGTACATGTGTAGGAGCCCCAAGGTAAATGGTAGCCTAACGTATATCCGACGCCTTCACCAGATTTATAAACGCACGACAACAAGAAACATGTTTTACTCCTCTGGTATAAATATATACATATAAACATAGCAAAGGCTGCCAAAACTCGCATCATAATTTTCCTTTATACCAGAGACGACTGCGGCAACATTGACTCATAGACAGGGGAGTGTGCCAAGGATTTGTTGCTGAACAAGACAAATCTTCCCACGTATTGACAAAACGAGGTGACTGCGGAATCCGAGCACACCCCGAGAGAAAGACCCCCTTAATAAAGCAGAACTCCGAGCAAAAAAAATCACGATGTCAGCCAATATTTACATCCAACTCTACCCTTCCGTCTGCAAGAATCACTGGAGAGGAAAAGTGGTTGTAAAGGCTCAAGGTTTTTACTGCATGAAGGTAAAAAAAAAAAAAAAAAACCCTTCTCTGTGCAGAAGTCCCCTCTAACACTTACCTGAGCCCCATCCCAATCCAGCAATGTGCATGAGCCTCAGCTCCTTGGGGACGCTCACTCCTCATTGGCTGAAGCAGCCATTTGAATGGGCTGAAATCATACTGTATCGCATCAAAAGTAGCACAAGCACTACTTTTGGAAACGTACTGCAACCGGATTACGTGGTACTTCTATACAATGTGGTACGATGCAGGCAAACGCAGTGCATTTTCGACCTGCGTTTGGGGTGTCGTTAACCACTTCAATACCGGGAACTTTCACCCCCTTCCTGCCCAGGCCAATCTTCAGCTTTCAGCGCTGTCGCACTTTGAATGACAATTGCGCGGTCAATCAACAAAATAAAATAATACATTTTAATCATTCTTTTTAGGCAGATAGAGCTTTCTTTTGGTGGTTTATATTCACTACTAGTTTTTTTTATAAACAAACCAAAAAAAAGACCAAAAATTCTGAAAAGAAAAACCAAAAAGTTTTTCTTTGTTTGTTATAAAATTTTATAAATAAATAATTCAATTTTTCTCCTTCACTTATGTGCAATGATGAGGCAGCACTGATGGGCACCGATGATGAGGCAGCACTGATGGGCACCGATGATGAGGCAGCACTGATGGGCACCGATGATGAGGCAGCACTGATGGGCACCGATGATGAGGCAGCACTGATGGGCACCGATGATGTGGCAGCACTGATGGGCACCGATGATGAGGCAGCACTGATGGGCACCGATGATGAGGCAGCACTGATGGGCACCGATGATGAGGCAGCACTGATGGGCACCGATGATGAGGCAGCACTGATGGGCACCGATGATGAGGCAGCACTGATGGGCACCGATGATGAGGCAGCACTGATGGGCAATGATGATGAGGCAGCACTGATGGGCACCGATGATGTGGCAGCACTGATGGGCACCGATGATGTGGCAGCACTGATGGGCACCGATGATGTGGCAGCACTGATGGGCACCGATGATGTGGCAGCACTGATGGGCACCAATGATGTGGCAGCACTGATGGGCACCGATGATGTGGCAGCACTGATGGGCACCGATGATGTGGCAGCACTGATGGGCACCGATGATGAGGCAGCACTGATGGGCACCGATGACGAGGCAGCACTGATGGGCAATGATGATGAGGCAGCACCGATGATGAGGCAGCACCGATGGGCACTGAGGATGAGGCAGCACCGATGGGCACTGAGGATGAGGCAGCACCGATGGGCACTGAGGATGAGGCAGCACCGATGGGCACTGAGGATGAGGCAGCACCGATGGGCACTGAGGATGAGGCAGCACCGATGGGCACTGAGGATGAGGCGGCACTGATGAGGCAGCACCGATGGGCACTGAGGATGAGGCAGCACCGATGGGCACTGAGGATGAGGCAGCACCGATGGGCACTGAGGATGAGGCAGCACCGATGGGCACTGAGGATGAGGCAGCACCGATGGGCACTGAGGATGACGCAGCACAGCTCTGTTTTGCGGGCGGTTTTAACCCTTTTTTGGCCGCTAGCGGGGATTAAAACTACCCCGCTGGCAGCCAAATAGCGGCGCTAAAGCGTCAGTAAGCGGCGCTAAAAATAGCACCAATTTACCACCGACGCCCGGGCACTTTCAGTGTAAAGGGGCTCTTAAAAATTCAATCAGCTCCCATCTTTGCAGCGCTGCCTGTCATTTAAAAATCTGCCCCCATCACGTACAAATCTGCCCCTTGCCGACATGAACACGCCTCGGCAACGCGAGGCACAATCTGACACAAAAATTTCTTCCGTCAGCAATTGTGCGCAGGCGCCGTCTCGCCGTCACAACAGCTGGTCGTAAAATCAGCCGTTGTGCTGTTCCGAACGGCGCACGCGCCGTTCGTCCCAGGCGCTTCTTGATAGAACACCGGAAACTCGATAGCTTCTTGGTTAGAAAACTTTATTTGAGCACTACGATTGCAAAATCCATAAACTGTTAATGTTTTTCGGCTGAAGCCTTACTCATAGCATTGATTAAGGCTTCCATCGAAAACATGTTAGCATGTTATGAATTTTACAATCGTTGTAGTGCTCAAATACAGTTTTCTAACCAAGAAGCTATTGAGTTGCCGGCCTACGATCTTACGGACATGCGATCCGATTCCAAAATTGCTGCATGCATGACTCTGGCGCGAGACGTTACAAAAATGAATTGGCTCAAATCGCACTGCACGGAATCGCATGTGAATTATACAGGAAAGCAGTGCGGCTCCTGTGCGACTCATATGCCGTTTATGGTGTGAAACCGAGGCTTACCGTTCTGCTGGCAACTCAAAGTTTTGGATTTACCGGTAACACCGGTGATCAGGACAATCCGAGAGGGTGAATCTCCCCAATGGAGGCAAACCACAGCAATGAAAACCCGACAGAGTTTCCAACCCCTTCACTGCTCTGTGGTGAAATCTTTATTAACCACTTCCGCTGCGGAAGATTTACCCCCTTCATGACCAGGCCATTTTTTTAACGATACGGCACTACGTTAGTTTAACTGACGGTCGTGCGACGCTGTACCCAAATAAAATCGACGTCCTTTTTTTTCCCACAAATAAGAGCTTTCTTTACATCAAGTCCATGATACCCGGCCAATCAGCTCATAGAGGGAGCATCTGCGCCCCCTACACCGAAAAGGGAGGCCCTGCTGCAGTAAAACTGCTATTTGGCAAGAGGTTATATAAAATAAAAAGAAAAAAAAAAAGTTTACCTTTAGTAATCCTGTGATTACAGCATTGAAGTTCAATATTTGCAGAACAGGTACACACCTCAGGACATAGATCAGCTGCGATTAGCAATAAGGGAACAGTAGCACAAGATTCTCATAAAAGCAAAAGACAAACATCTCCCAACCACCAGCTGAAAGGTTTTACCTCTCATTAGACGGTCCCACATTTACAAGTACATATTCACACAGGTTATTTATTGCCGGCCTCACATTCCGCAAACATGTCTGACATCAGGATCCTGTGACGTCGCCAACCCAGCAACCTGCAGGTCAGCACTCTCTTTAAGGTTGGGTTCACACCTATGCCAATTGGAATGCGGCTTTCTTCTCTATGGAGCCGCTTCACATATCTCCATTGCGGCTGTCGGGGCGGCTTGCACAGGGTGCCTTTGGCTCTGTTTCAGGGCCGGATTTTAGGCAAACAATTTCGGCCCCCGATTCGTCCCTGAAACAGAGAACAGGGACACACCGGACCCCCTGCCGTCGGAGGTGTGAACCCAGCCTAAAGCGGTTTTAAACCTAAAAGCAAACATCTATTATATCTAGGAGTGCAACGGATCTTCAGCGATCCATGATCCGAACGGTTCACCCTGTTCGGATCGGTACACGTGCGCTCCGCGGAGTGCGCCGCTGCCTCGGGCTTAGGAAAGGCCGTGGCTTTGGCCTAGCTCCAGAGCGGCGGCCATCTTGGTACACCCGGCGGCGGCGCGCGCTGACGTCATCACCCCTTAACCCCTCATTGTGGATCTGATCTGTCTGGCTTGGTGGCCGGCTTCTATTGGGAGATGTGGATATTATTGTAGTTGGGGAGATGTGGATATTAGTGGGGGAGATGTGGACATTACAGTGGGGGAGATTATGGACATTACAGTGGGGGAGATGTGGACATTACAGTGGGGGAGATTGTGGACATTACAGTGGGGGAGATTGTGGACATTACAGTGGGGGAGATTGTGGACATTACAGTGGGGGAGATGTGGACATTACAGTGGGGGAGATGTGGACATTACAGTGGGGGAGATGTGGACATTACAGTGGGGGAGATGTGGACATTGCAGTGGGGGAGATGTGGATATTATTGTAGTTGGGGAGATGTGGACATTACAGTGGGGGAGATGTGGACATTACAGTGGGGGAGATTATGGACATTACAGTGGGGGAGATGTGGACATTACAGTGGGGGAGATGTGGATATTATTGTAGTTGGGGAGATGTGGATATTAGTGGGGGAGATGTGGACATTACAGTGGGGGAGATTATGGACATTACAGTGGGGGAGATGTGGACATTACAGTGGGGGAGATTGTGGACATTACAGTGGGGGAGATTGTGGACATTACAGTGGGGGAGATGTGGACATTACAGTGGGGGAGATGTGGACATTACAGTGGGGGAGATGTGGACATTACAGTGGGGGAGATGTGGACATTACAGTGGGGGAGATGTGGACATTACAGTGGGGGAGATGTGGACATTGCAGTGGGGGAGATGTGGACATTGCAGTGGGGGAGATTGTGGATATTATTACAGTGGGGAAGATGTGGATATTGCAGCAGTGGGTGAGATGACGTGGATATTACAGTGGGCGAGATTTTTTTTTGTTGATCAGAAAATAATCCGAACCGTGACTCCTGATCCGAGGAACGATCCGAACCGTGAGTTTTTTGATCCGTTGCACCCCTAATTATATCACAGAATTCCAGTTAGTAGATGTGACGGCTGCATTCGTTTTCTCTTTCTAGACTTTATTTTCATCTGGTGATCCAGCCAGCAAATCTGTTTTCCAAAACTCAAGCTCTCCAGCAGAATGTATCAGTTTACGTGTATGCGACAAAACTATATATTGTTTTTTAAAAACTGCCATTTTCGGTTTTAGGCTAAGGGCATTCGGTGCACCTCTAGCCATAAGCTACACAAAAATAAAATAAAAAATATATAAACGTTGCAAAACACAGCAAAACTCATGTTTTTTTTTTTTAACGTGGCATTCTACAGCTAAAGCTACTGGCGTTTTTATAACGTCCAATGTGCATAACGGCCTGACTCAGGAAAATATGCAAATTGTTGCAAAATGACAACAAGTAAGGCCCTTTTCACACGGACGGACCATCTATCCATTTTTCTTCCATCCGCCAACGGGCGACAATGCATTCCTATGGGCAAACAGATGACCATCTGTCAACCCCCGCCTCCTTTAACATACAAGGCTACGTCCAGTAGGGCTGGGTAAAAAAATCGATTTAAATCTCGAATCGAGTTGAGAAGTCAAATCGATTTAAAATTTCAGCAAATCAATTTTTTTTTTTTCACCAGGACCGGCGCTGACACCGCGCCGGTCCTGAGGAGCTGCGGGCAGGAGTTTTCTGCCTAGTCCGCGAGGCCGGACGCCGCGGACTAAAACACCTGCCTGCAGCTCCCCATGACCGGTGTTGTGTCCAAAAAAAGAATTAAAAAAAAAAAAACTCGATTCGAATTGTGAATCGAGTTTTTTTTTTTTTTTTTTAAATCGCAGATTTTTTTTTTTTTTTAGAAAATCGCCCAGCTCTAACGTCCAGATCAGTCAAAACGGATATTAACTGACAATGTCCGTCAACGTCCGATCAGTTAAGATCCGTTTTGAAGAAATGATTCAAAGTTCATACTTTGACAAATAAAAAAAAAAAAGCGAAAAAAAAAAAACCTTTATTTTAAAAGGGTTATGCAGAATAATAAAACTAAAACTGTTTTGAACATATCATGTGCTTTTGTGTCTTTTTATGCTATCAAAACACAATGAAATAACCAAATTAATTAATAAATTTGCACTGCATTATTTATATATATATATGTACATTAACGCATGAAAATGGATATTAACGGAACAGAAAACGGATGAAGCAATGGATAAGAACTGATGGTGCCCGTATGAAAGAGAAAATGAGGGGAAATAAGAACTAGATATAGACACAGGAAGATTCTTTAGAAAGATTTGGAGATGAAGTAGAAGATCTAGTTATAGATACAGGGCGTCTCCTTCTAAATTGTTAATAGGGGTGCAAACTAAACACTTATAATTAACAGAAATTTTTTACTAAAGATTTTATTATGATAGATAAGAACAGTTAATTTGTTAATAATATATATAAAAAAAACCCCATAATAATAATACATTTTAAAAAGTTGATAAAAGTGGATAAACTCTGACAGGGGTAGATGCAAGTAGTAATGTATGTCACACCCATTACACAAAGAAAAAAAAAATTAATACCCCAAGTAGGGTCTAAAAAACGTGAAGAAGTGAAATCTCGAGTCCACCTGGGTAAGCTTGAAGTTTACTTGGTTGGATAACAAGAAGAATTCCAGGTGTGGATATCTTACATAGTTACATTGGACCAGCTTGGACTACGTGCCGTACCTGTGGGATCCCTCTAGAACAGTCCTTCCCAACCTTTTTGACCCCAGAGGAACCCTTGAAATAATTTTCAGGTATAGGGTACCCCTGCTAAAAACAATTCATCAAGGGTCAGTGGGAGAGATGCCTCCATATATTGTTGGCCAGAGTAAAGAATTCCCCTCGCTACAATGGTGGTCAGAATGCCACCCTTACAAGCCGCTAAAAAGATCATTGGTGTCCTGCAGCTCACTCTTCCAAGGGGTTTTGGTCCCAGAACTAGGCAGGCATCCTCATATGGAAGGTCAATCAGCCACAACCCAAGGAACCCCTAACAAACCTCTGGAGGAACCCTGGTTGAGAATGGCTGCTGTAGAAGCTGTAGATCACTGTACTGGACACCGCTACTCCAGTGATCTCCACTAGCTTCTGGGTCCGGTACTGAGCAGCTGCCCTACTGCTTACTAAACATAGGAGGTTGGCACAAGGGCCATTCAGAGAATGCTTTGCATTTTCTCAATAAATGCAAAGCATTCTCTGAATGGACAAGGTGGAGAGCGTGAGCGCCCCACCTGTCCACTGGTAAAAAAAGCACAACTGGCTGCGTGCTCCCAGCACAGCGACCGAACTGTCAAAAAAAGCTCTCACTCTCTGCTAAGGATTGGTAACCAGTGGGGTTGGCTCTCGATCATGTGACCACTGTCAGAACCAATCACAGGGGTCATGTGATCAACCGACTCTTCTTGCCCTCCGTCATGGCGTAAAGACCGTGTTAAAGGAATGTCAGGGGCTTGGAGAAAACGGTTAAAGCAGAGTTCCACCGACATAGTAAAAAAAAAAATTCTAAAGGCATCTGTTAGGCCCCTTTCACACTGGGGCGGTGGGGGCGTTGGCGGTAAAACAGCGCTATTTTACCGTTGTTTTTGCGGCTGTATTCGGCCGCTAGTGGTGTGGTTTTAACCCCTGCTGGCGGCCAAAAAAGGGTTAAAACCGCTCGAATAGCGCGGCTATAGCCGCGGTATAGCTGCGCTGCCCCATTGATTTCAATGGGCAGGAGCGGTTTAGGAGCGGTGAATACACCGCTCCTTCACCGCTCCAAAGATGCGGCTTGCAGGAGATTTTTCTGCTCCTGCCAGCGCACCGCTTCAGTGTGAAAGCCCTCGGGCAGCGGCTGTTTTGGGTCGGTTTGCAGGCAGTATTTTTAGCGCAATAACGCCAGCAAACCGCCCCAGTGTGAAAGGGGTCTTAAGATGATCTTAATGCAATGCTGCAATCACTATTCTTACTAATAGCGCCGCTATATTTGTTATTATTTTTTTAAAACTAACCTTATATTTCACTGTCTTGTGCGGTTCCATGTTGCTTGTGGGCATACGAAGCACACAAGCATAAATTTCCGGGTTTCGGTGCTGCTGAATAACCGGCATGCACCGCCCGTTCTCGCGCATGCGCATTAAGCACATTTAGCAGCGCAGGAAACTTCTCAGGTTGCCTTCACAACGGGCGGCGGAAGTGCCCGCCCTGTTGTGATGGCAACCATGATAAGCCTATCAAATACCGGGACACTAGCCTTGGGGGCTTCCCAGTGACTCCTGGGAAATGATGACACACATTTCCCCAGGAGCTCTAGCAAACACAGGCGCCGAGGGAAGTGACGTGAGGCGCTATGGAGAGGAAGGGGGCAAATTACAAGAGACCCCATAGCAATAGCCCTGAACAAGTATGTAAAAAAACAAAAAAAAAATTTTTGATTGTTTTTTCCAGTTGATTAATGTAAATTTTGTGGGTGGAACTCCACTTTAAGTTAAGGGAAGCAGGCTGACCAGTACTAGGTTGTTCCCAGGTCATCTAATCCAATACTATAGCTCCTGGCCAGACGGCACTGGGAAGATCATGAAGGGTACCTGTAGTCTCAAGGCTGGTTAGGCAGTGGACAGCAGCTGGTAGCTCCTTGTGGCTTCACAGTTGACTTCTTCCCCCTCTGCATGTGCAAGTCACACTTTGTGAATGGTCCCGCAGCCTTCTGGGACCTGCGACGTGTCCCTGAAGGCTGTCGGCAAAGGTGACGGGGGGGCAAACATCCACTCGGATTGCCTACGCCACATATGTCAAACACAAGGCACGCCAGGGCCCTCGCATCCAGGTTTGCAGCTGGAACGTGGTGGATCTCCATTCTGCCACCCTCTGCTCCCTGGTGTCACTTGTAAACACGGGTACCTACCCATACAAAAAAAAAAAAAAAAAAAAAAACGTATTCAAAAGTAATAAAGGAGGGAAGGAGAAGGTAGAAAAGTGGAACATCCCCTTCTGGGTGAAGTTCCGCTTTAATTTGCTAAACATAGCAGGGTGGTCACATCATAGCGACATCCTTAAACCTGTAAAGAACGCACAGATCAGTAATTGGTACAAAATAAGACAAAGAAGACCGTGATTCATGTAAGAACACGCATGCATCTGGTCTTCATCCAATCCTTGTTTAGCCCAGAGCTCAGCTTGAAGTATTCAGGATCATATTTACCTCTCTTGCCCTCAAGACGTAGAACTAAAAGCTAAAATGCATTACATCACCGCCTGCACTTTAGCAGAGGACTGGGAGCGTTAAGAGGATGTTAAATGAGGTCATAAAACTTTTCCAGCAACAGGGAAGATAATAAAAACTAAAAAGCCATAAGAAGAAGTCAAGGCAGGTCCGATGTGATTTAAGTCAGCAATGTCTCCTTTAATGACTGACCTCGGAGACTAAAGAGAAGATCCGTCTACTTAGCTGGTCAGCTATTCTCTATCTCATTTTTCTTTTAGGCGGAAAGCACTCTTGCATTGAAGCTCAGAGGTCCTGGGGGTTTTGTGTCTACCACGGACACTACCTGCGTGGATTTATCTGTTCTCTCATTGTTTGTGGCCGCTTTCTTTAGAGACCTCCTGTTCCCTCCAACAATCCAAAAACTCAGTGCTAGGTTCACCGAAATTCATCCGAAATTGGTACTTCAGTGAATGTTCATGCCGGTAGGACTGCGGTAGGAACACTGAGGCTAGGGTTCAGATCGTTGCACGTCGGGGAACATGCACAAGATCGCCGGGCTTTCCCAGGGGCATTCATGGTAGATCTGCACGATTAATTGTTAAAAAAAAAATTGTGATCTCGATTCCACCCCCTGCAGAATTCCCCCCCGGATTCATTCATGTAACAAGTGCAGAGAGTTCTCTGCTCACTCAGATGTCAAAAGAAATACAACAGGCAGCCTGCCAAGTTTTTCACAACATTGTCGGTATATAACTATAAACATTGTAACTTTTCGTTCTTTGAGCAAAGGAATGAACTTCGGTCTGTAAAATGCGGGAAGTTTAACCTCTTGACGCCCGCCATACAGTAAAATGACATCGGCAAAGTGGTTGCGATATCCTGACCGGACGTCATATGACATCGCCAGGATATCAAGCGCTGTGCGCCCCCGGGGGTGCCCTTTGCTGCGATCGTTGTTGCGGTGTGTCAGTGTGACACACAACTCCTAATCTAGGTAAAGTCTCTGACGGAGACTCTTTACCACCTGATCAGCCGTGTCCAATCACGGCTGATCACGATGTAAACAGGAAGAGGCGTTGATCGGCTTTCCCTCACTCGCATCTGACAGACGCGAGTAGAGGAGAGCCGATCGCCTGCTCTCCTGACGGGGGGGGGGGGTCTGTGCTGACTGTTTATCAGCACAGCCCCCCTCGGATGCCCGCCCAGGACCACCAGGGTGCCGGCCAGGACCACCAGGGATGGCCACCACACCAGACCACCAGGTATGCCACCTTACACCACCAGGGAAATGCCAATCAGTGCCCAGGCAGGCATTGAAAAATGCCTGCCAGTGATGCCTATTAGTGAAATCCAGTGCCAGCCATCAGTGCCCATCAATGCTGCCTTTCAGTGCTACCCATAAGTACCCATCAGTGCAGCCTTCCAGTGCCGCCTATCAGTGCCACCTAATCGGTGCCGCCTTATCAGTGAAGGAGAAAACTTACTTATTTACAAAATTTTATAACAAAAACAAAGAAAAACTTTTTTTTTTTTTTTTTTCAAAATTTTCGGTATTTTTCTATTCGTTTAGCAAAAAATAAAAATCGCAGAGGTGATCAAATACCACCAAAAGAAAGCTCTATTTGTGGGAACAAACTTTTAAAAAAAATAGTTTGGGCACAGTGTAACATGACCGCGCAATTGTCATTTAAAAATTACTTGGAACCCCCAAACATTATATATATATATAGAGAGAGAGAGAGAGCCTAAGGAATAAAATAGCGATTGTTGCAATGTTTTACGTCACGCTGTATTTGCGCAGCGGTCTTTCAAACGCACTTTTTTTGGGAAAAAAAATACACTTCAATGAATTAAATAAAAACTAAACAGTAAAGTTAGCCCAATTTTTTTGTATAATGTTTAAAATTAGGTTACGCCCCGAGGATCGTGAGACAATCGTGATCTCTATTCTAAGCAAAAAAAAAATTTAAAAAATTGCGATTCTCATTTTAGCCAGAATTGTGCAGCTCTACTTCATGGACATTTTTTTTTCTTCTAGAGAAGGGGCTATCTCAGGTAAGCGCACCCCTTGCCTGCATGCATGAGCTAAGGGCAGATGGTTTCCAGGAAGTAATTGCTACATGAACCATCTGCCCTTTCTCAAGATGGCCGCAGCTAAAAATGCTAAGGAGGGTTGTTTTTTTTTGTTTTTTGTTTTTTTTCCTTTAAAAGTGATTTCTCATCAAAATAAAGCAAGGAGACATGGATGGATGGATGGATGGATGGATGAGGGATTGTTTGAATATTAAAAATTTAATCAAATAGAGATTTCAGTTTGTTAAGTTCCGCTTGAATAACTCGCCTGGATTATCAACAAATGATTCTCCATTGGATGCCGATCATTACATAAGGAGCACACCACTGACACCAGCGATCGATTGGCACATTCTTATCTCCATCAAGCTGAAGTGTATTTGGGAGTTCATCAGTTACACGAGAATCCTGGCTGTCTTCCCTGAGAATGTACCGGCCAATCACAGCTTGATAGGAAATCAATCAGAGCTGAATGAGGTATGACAAGAAGCAGCTCACAGACAATTCTAGCTGGAGGGAATGAAGAGCGAGCCAAGGCACTTCATAACAAGTTCCCGTTATCTCCCAGCACGCTCCCATGGTGCAAAGCAAAGACAGTGCCTGCAGACGTAACACATAAAGATTTATTCCAGGCCTCATGTCCAGCCTTACACTTTCTGAACGGGAAGCGGATGAGCTCAGTCCTATACAAATAGCTGCGGCTCAAGGAGCCATTCCTGCCCTGCTGATTGGACAATAAAGGAACAGCAACATGATGATGAAGTCAGCGTTCACCAATCTTAGTGCTAGTTTATACTTGTGGTCGGAGGGCAGTAAAAAAAAGAGGTGGTTGAGCTGTGGTTTTACTACCTCCTGACCGCCTGCCCTAGAATGTAAAGGCAGCTGGATGGGGTATGCGCACATGCCACTGCAAAAAATGTTACCCCGTGCCACCCCTGCCGAACAAAATCCGTTCAAGCTGGATGGGGTTGCGCACATGCCACTGCAAAAAATGTACCCAGTGCCACCCCTGCCGAACAAAATCCGTTCAAGCTGGATGGGGTTGCGCACATGCCACTGCAAAAAATGTACCCAGTGCCACCCCTGCCCAATGAGACCCGTTCAAGCTGGATGGGGTTGCGCACATGCCACTGCAAAAAATGTACCCAGTGCCACCCCTGCCCAATGAGACCCGTTCAAGCTGGATGGGGTTGTGCACATGCCACTGCAAAAAATGTACCCAGTGCCACCCCTGCCCAACGAGACCCGTTCAAGCTGGATGGGGTTGCGCACATGCCACTGCAAAAAATGTACCCCATGCCACCCCTGCCGAACAAAATCCGTTCAAGCTGGATGGGGTTGCGCACATGCCACTGCAAAAAATGTACCCAGTGCCACCCCTGCCCAACGAGACCCGTTCAAGGTGGATGGGGTATGCGCACATGCCACTGCAAAAAATGTTACCCCGTGCCACCCCTGTCCAATGAGACCCATTCAATTCACATGGTTATGCAGGCTTTTAAAAGGTTAAAACAGGCACGGAGTAGGCAACATAAAGCCTAAATGGAAATCTCTGGCTTGACCATTAGAGGCCTACAACTGAGTAGGCAACATACCGCCTCCCAGACGCCCGTCAACCTCCCTCTGAGAAAGTGATCCACACCAGATAGCTTTTCAGAGGGCAGTAAAAACTGTAGCAGGCAATGTAAACTAGGCCTTACACACCATTGCAGTTTTCTTTTGAGAGTTTCTGCAGTGCTTTCCATGGTTTTCATACCGTGATTTTACTGCAATTTGGGTTTTTTTTTTCTTTTTTTGGGGGGGGGGAATTTGTTGTTGGGCATATTTAAAAAAAAAAAGAAAAAAAAAAATGCAAACTGCGCCAAAAAACACACTTTATGCTTTTCTGCAGTTCTCCCATTGAAGTCTATTGAACCAAAAAACGTAAAAAACAAAAAAAGGCGCAGTTTTGCGTGTAACCACTTCCGGACCACCCACCGTCGTTATGCGTCGGTACTTTGAAGAGGAATATCGTTGTTATGGCAGCAGTTAGCTACCATAACCCCGGTATCCTCTTCTTCAGCGGGCGGTCCTGTTCAAGATAAAAGTGGTCTCTGCGGCGGATTCGCAGCAAGATCACTTTTATCGGCGGCGGGAGAGGCCCCCCCCCTCCCCACCTGCCCCCTGATCGAAACCTCTCCCTAGCCTGACATGGAGACAAGTGAGGGGAAGATGGCCCCCGCCCGTCTCCATATCATTGCAGGGTGGAAGCGACGTCAAAACGTCACTTCCACCCATAGTTCTTAAAAGGGACTTTTTTTTTTATTGCATTTTAGTGTAAATATGAGATGTGAGGTCTTTTTGACCCCAGATCTCACATTTAAGAGGACCTGTCATGCTTTTTTTTTTTTATTACAAGGGATGTTTACATTTACATCTTTCACAATATATAAAAAAAATTAGGCTAACTTTACTGTTATCTTACTTTTGAATTAAAAAAAAAGTGTATTTTTTCCAAAAAAAGTGCGCTTGTAAGACCGCTGCACAAATACGGTGTGACAGAAAGTATTGCAACGACCGCCATTTTATTCTCTAGGGTGTTAGGGGGGGAAAAAAAATGTATAAAGTTTGGGGGTTCTAAGTAATTTTCTAGCAAAAAAAAAATGTTTTTAACTTGTAAACAACAAATCTCAGAAAGAGGCTCGGTCCTTAAAGTGGTTGTAAACCCATTACAACCACTTTAACCTACAGGTAAGCCTAGATTAACCACTGGGCACTTAAACCCCCTTCCTAACCAGACCAATTTTCAGCTTTTGGTGCTCTCACATTTTGAATGACAATTACTCAGTCATGCAACACTGTATCTATATGAAATTTTTGTCCTTTTCTCACACAAATAGAGCTGTCTTTTGGTGGTATTTAAATCACCGCTGGGTTTTTTATTTTTTGCGCTATAAAAGAAAATAGACTGAAAATTTGGTAAAAAAATGAATTTTTCTTTGTTTCGGTTATAAAATTTAGCAAATTAGTAATTTTTCTTCATAAATTTTGGCCAAAATTTATACTGCTACATATCTTTGGTAAAAATAAGTACAAATCGGTGGATATTATTTGGTCTTTGTGAAAGTTATAGAGTCCAAAAGCTATGGTGCCAATATCTGAAAATTGATCACACCTGAAGTACTGACGGCCTATCTCATTTCTTGAGACCCTAACAGCCCAGGAAAGTACAAATACCCCCCAAATGACCCCTTTTTGGAAAGAAGACATTCCAAGGTATTTAGAAAGATGCATAGTGAGTTTTTTGAAGTTGTTATTTTTTCCCACAATTCTTTGCAAAATCAAGATTTTTTTTTCTTTTTTTTCCACAAAATTGCCATATTAGCAGGTTATTTCTCACACACAGCCTGTGCATACCACAAATTACACCCCAAAACACATTCTGCTATTACTTCCGAGTACAGCGATACCACATGTGTGGGACTTTTACACAGCGTGGCCACATACAGAGGCCCAACATGCAGGGAGCACCTTCATGCATTCTAGGAGCACCCAGGCCAATTCTGACATTTCTCTCCTACATGTAAAAATCATCATTTATTTGCTAGAAAATTACATAGAACACCAAAACATTTTATATTTTTTTTTAGCAAAGACCCTAGAGAATACAATGGCGGTCGCTGCAACTTTTTATCTCGCACAGTATTTGCACAGCAATTTTTCGAACGCGTTTTTTTTTTTTTTTTTTAAACAGTTTTGTGCTTTAAAAAAAAAACAAAACAGTAAAGTTAGCCCAATGTTTTTGCATAATGTGAAAGATGAAGTTATGCCGAGTAAATAGATACCTAACATGTCACCCTTTAAAATTGCACACGCTCGTATAATGGCGCCAAACTTCGCAACTTAAAAAAACCATAGGCGACGCTTTAAAATTTTTTACTGGTTACTTGTTTTGAGTTACAGAGGTCTAGGGCCAAAATTATTGCTCTCGCTCTACCGATCGCAGCGATACCTCACATGTGTGGTTTGAACACCATTTTCATATGTGGGCGGGACTCACGTATGCGTTGGCTTCTGCATGCGAGCACACGGGGACAGGGGCGCTTTAAAAATTTTAAATATTTTTTTTATTGTTCATTTTACTTTATTTATTTTAGTTTGACACTTTTTTCCAAAAAATTTATTTTTTGATCACTTTTATTCCTATTACAAGGAATGTAAACATCCCTTGTAATAGGAATATGTCATGACAGGTCCTCTTTACAGTGAGATATGGGGTCAATAAGACCCCACATCTCACCTCTAGGCTGGGAAGCCTGAAATAAAAAAATAAAAAAACGATCCTGGTTTCAATCATAGCGGTGAGTCGGTAGAAGCACTGGAGGGTGGCGGGGAGGGACGTCCCATCTCGCCTCCCATAAGAACAATCAAGCAGTGGAACAGCCGCTATGATCATTCTCATGGTGTAGGGAATCGCCGGATGAAAAAGCTGATATCTGAATGATGCCTGTAGCTGCACCCATCATTCAGATATTCCCACACAAAGTCAAGGACGTCATATGACAGCGGGCAGGAAGTGGTTAAAACGCTTTTTTTTTTTTTTTTTTTTAACACAAAGTTGTCCATTTATACAATATTTCTAACACATAGCACGTACATACCAAAAATGACACCACAGAATAGATTCTCTTACTCCTGAGTACGGCGATACCACATGTGTGAGACTTCCACAGCCTGGCCACATACAGAGGCCGAGTACAGCCGAGTATGGCCGAGCATGGCCGGGTATGGCGGGGTATTGCACAGGGAATTGCAGAGTATTGCACAAGGAATTGCAGAGTATTGCACAAGGAATTGCAGAGTATTGCACAGGGAATTGCAGAGTATTGCACAGGCTATTGCAGTGTATTGCACAGGGAATTGCAGTGTATTGCACAGGGAATTGCAGAGTATTGCACAGGCTATTGCAGTGTATTGCACAGGGAATTGCAGAGTATTGCACAGGCTATTGCAGAGTATTGCACAGGCTATTGCAGAGTATTGCACAGGCTATTGCAGAGTATTGCACAGGGAATTGCAGAGTTTTGCACAGGGAATTGCAGAGTTTTGCACAGGGAATTGCAGAGTATTGCACAGGGAATTGCAGAGTATTGCACAGGGAATTGCAGAGCATGGAGGGATGGCTGAACATGGATGGATGGATGGATGTGACTGCACATGTCACAGAGCAGCGCTGTGGGCACTACACATCCAGCCCACAGCGCTACTGCCATCCGATCCCTCCTCCCCTGTACCGATCGGTACACAGAGGGGAGAGAGAGGAACCGGCATCATGACATGACGCCGGTTTGTTTACATGTTATCGCTCCGTCATTTGACGGAGCGATCACATGGTAAACGCCCACGATCAGCGACGGAGGAGGTGAACGAGGGTCACTTCGGGGGCTTCGATCTCAGGTAAGTAATTCATAATGAGCTAGTATGCTATGCACTAGCTCATTATGCCTTTGTCCTGCAGGGTGTTTGTTTTTTTTTGTTTTTTTTTAAAGAGAGAGTTTACCTTCCTCTTTAAGTGGTTAAAAAAGTAAAAAAAAAAACCCAAGTGGTGATCAAATACCACCAAAAGAAAGCTTTTTTTTTTTTGGGTGTTAAAAAAGATATAAATTTTGCTGTGTAGTGCTGATTAGCAAAAATTGGCCTGGTCATAAAGGGAGTAAAACCTTCCGGAGCTGAAGTAGTTAAAGTGTTAAATCGATATTAAAGTAATTTTTTTTTTTTTTAAAGTAACAAACATGTCAGCGTTTTTGTTTGGTTTTTTTTTGCTGGTTTTTATGCAGAGCTGCACCAGATTTTGCACTCTCCAGTTTTATTAAATCTCCTCCACAGTGTCTAAAAGGTTAATGGGTACAGGCAAAGCAGGACAGGCGAAAAAAAAAAAAAAAAATCAGAGGCCCGGCACACTGCTGGCAAAGTTACCCCATAAAAGAAAAAAAAAAAAAAATCTGCATCTGCATAATCCGCACTCCCTTTTTTTTTTTTTTGCTGAGTTAACAGATTCTGCTGAGGTAAAGCGTCCCCATTACGAGGCCCCTATAAAATTCAGCCTGCAACCAATTTGGACGGGAGTGCAAAAATCTGAACTGACTAAAGGCCAGCTAAAAAAAAACAAAACGCAATGAGCAAAAAGCTGCAGGCTGGAGCGTCTGTGTGCACGTGGCAGGAGACCAGCCCCCCCCCGTCCAACTCCCACACATTTAACCCTCGGGGGGGACGACACAGGACAGGCTGTACCTATCTCCCAGAGATATCGATAAGCTGTAAAAAGAGAAAAAAAAAAAATAAAATTGGGAGGTGGCCGAGCATTTGGAAAAGTTTTAAGCAAGAATCTTCCCCGCCCACACGGCATCTGTGCTACAGAGGAACAGAAGCTGAAATTTCACAGAACGGGGGAGAAATATAAAAAAGGTGCGATCACGCCGCCAGAATCGGACATCACGTGGGCTTTAACATGAAGAGACATCGAACTGCTTAATAAAGATACGACCATCCAAATAATAAAATTATAAAATAACATTAAAAGCGGCATTGAACCCAAAAGCAAACCTTTATTATATTGCAGCTTTCCAACTCTAAAGGCCCGTACACACGATCGGACTTTCTGACAACAAACATGCAAATTACCTGTTTTAAGGAAAAAAAATCCGACCGTGTGTACGCTCCATCGGACAAACTTTTTTCGGTTTTCATCGGACAAATGTTCGCTGTGCAAACAGACAACAAAAGTCCTATGGTGCAAAAACCTATCGTGTGTACACAAGTCCATCGGACTTTAGTCCAAACGCGCATGCTCAGAACCAATGCAAAAGATCAGACAACAATACAGAAGTGGACCGAAGGGTGGCAGGTAAAGAGCTGAAGAACCACGCGGTTTGGTGAAAGTTGGCTGAAAAAGTCCTGCCGTGTGTATGCAGACCAAGTTCACGGCGAACGCCCTTCGGACAGAAATCCACGGAAAAGTTTGTTTGAAGTCCGATCGTATGTACGAGGCTTTAGACGTGATGGCTGCATTCGTTTTCTTTTTTTTAGGTTTTCTTCTATTGTCAATTGGTGATTCAGCCAGAAAATCATTTTTTTTCAAAAGCACACGCTCTCCAGCAGAATGTATCAGTTTACATGGATGAGACAAACCATTTACCACCGACATGGGGTTCTTATAATGATCATCTTTTATTAGTGGTGCACCGAAAAGAAAATCATCAGTGCAATCACGATTCAGCCTTTCTCCGCATCAGTAGATGCAGAATCGTTTAAGGATGAATCACGATGCATCGATTCAATGATTATTTTAAACACCCCTAGTTTTCATGTGTACAGTGGGGGCTGCTGTTAGAAATCACTGGCCCCACAGCTTACCTGACAGGGCCCCCCTCATCCGAAAGTGAATGAGGACACAGATTATCAGTCCCTTTCTCTGTCACCTCAGCTGCACAGATGAATGAATAGGAAGCGCTCTGAGGCTTCCTGCTCATTCACAAACTGAAGCATAGTAAACAGTGTACTGTGCTTAAAGTGATACTAAAGTCTTGGGGGTTTTTTTCAGTTAATAATAAACATGTTATACTTACCTGCTCTATTGTACTGGCTTTGCACGGAGCAGCCCTGACCCGCCTCTTCTCGGGTCCCTCTTCAGCTCTCCTGGCCCCTCCCTCCTACTGAGTGCCCTCCACTGCAAGCAGCTTCCTATGGGGGCACCTGAGCCAAGTCACAGCTCCCTGTGTCCATTCAGACACCGACCCGCGGCCCGGCCCCGTCCCCTTTCTCTCCTCATTGGCTGACTGACTGATAGACAGCAGCAGGAGCCAATGGCACTGTGCTGCTGTCTCAGCCAATGAGGAGGGGAGTCCTGGGCAGCCAAGACACTTCTGGATCTAGATGGGGCTCAGGTAGGTATTAGGGGGGCTGCTGCACACAGAAGGCTCTTTATCTTAATGCATAAAATGCATTAAGATAAAAAACCTTCTGCCTTAAAGTGATTACTTTAAGTGATGAATGGACACATCAGTGATTGGTACCAATCGCTCAATGTGTTCATTCAGGAAAGAAAGAGGCCAGTAAATTACATATTTACTAGCCCCTTATCCTGCTCTCCATCTTGAAATACCCCCCTGTGTCCCCACAGCAGCTGCTGGCGGGAGAGGAGGGGGAAGTCAGCTGGCAGCACTGCTGGGGGAAAGGGGCCCACATGGGGGTCCAGACAGCAGATGGAGGGGGGTGCCTGTGCTAGAACCAATCCATCTGCAGTGCAGCCAGAGGGGGAAAGAAGAGGAGAAGCTGGCAGCGTGGCAGGGGGAGGAAGAAGAGGATCAGTGCCTATCTGCAATAAGACAGTACAGCCTGACCTCCTGCTCAACAGGTGCCCGGGCCCACGCCCCCTTTTGAACTGATGGGGCCCGGGCCTCCCCCTTTGAACTGATGAGGCCCGGGCCTCCCCCTTTGAACTGATGAGGCCCGGGCCTCCCCCTTTGAACTGATGAGGCCCGGGCCTCCCCCTTTGAACTGATGAGGCCCGGGCCTCCCCCTTTGAACTGATGAGGCCCGGGCCTCCCCCTTTGAACTGATGAGGCCCGGGCCTCCCCCTTTGAACTGATGAGGCCCGGGCCTCCCCCTTTGAACTGATGAGGCCCGGGCCTCCCCCTTTGAACTGATGAGGCCCGGGCCTCCCCCTTTGAACTGATGAGGCCCGGGCCTCCCCCTTTGAACTGATGGGGCCCGGGCCCAGTACAGAAGGGTCCCTGCATGGACAATGTTTAAAGCAGGATCCTGCGCTACTTCTCATACATCCGTGTGAACGATCCTTAACACCGGGTGAGATTTCACGCCGAAAACTGGCAAAGTTCATGAGAAGTCCATTTTTTCTCTCTCTACTCATTGCAAACAGTCCAAACATCCAGGACATTAATCTTTTATGAGCAAATATGACATTTCAACCTGAGTGCGATTCCTTTGTGTGTGATTACTACACTATGTAATCTCTCCTATTACCCCATTGTGACATCACAGGCGCAGCCTTTGAATATTTCTTCTGGATGGAGACATCCATCACCTCTGCAAAATTACACAATCCCAGAAAGAAAACATTCCGATCGAAACTTCCTGATAAAGACGCAAAGGATCTAAGAAGAGTGCGCCTGAGAAACGATATATTCCAACAAAAGACCGCAGAATACCCCTCCCCCCCCATCAGTGCTTGTATGGAAAAATCACAATTCCTCCGAATATTTGCAGTGGGAGTCTCTCTGACGTTTGCTCAGTTTTATCACATCTCAAGTTATTTTTCTGGGAGTGTTTGGTATGTAATATACGGGTTATGGAGGGCAACATAAAGAGTACATATTGATCCACACTCCATCAATAAAACATTCCTTATTATATCCTCTACACCTATGTATACATACCGGACACTCCCAGAAAAAAATATCACTGAGCAAACAGCGGGGATAATGTATGAGATCCGACATAAAGCACTGAGCATGGAGGATCGGGGGGGGGGGGGGGGGGATGATATCTGGGATCACAGAAAAGGATGAAATGGATTGGGGAGACAAATCTGGAGGATACACCGTATACCCGATTAATATAAACTGGGATATAATAATATTAACCGCTTCAATACCAGGCCTATTCTGGCACTTCTCTCCTTCATGTAAAAAAATCATAATTTTCTTGCTAGAAAATTACACAGAACCCCCCCAAACATTATACATGTTTTTTTTTTAGCAGACACCCTAGGGAATAAAATGGCGGTCATTGCAACTTTTTATCTTGCACGGTATTTGCGCAATAATTTTTCAAACGCCTTTTTTTTTGGAAAAAAAAAAAAAAGTTTCATGAATTAAAAAAAACAAACAAAACAGTGAAGTTAGCACAATTTTTTTGTATAATGTGAAAGATGATGTCACGCCGAGTAAATAGATACCTAACATGTCACGCTTTAAAATTGCGCACACTCATGGAATGGCGCCAAACTTCATTACTTAAAAATCTCCATAGGCGACGCATTAAAATTTTTTTACAGGTTACCAGTTTAGAGTTACAGAGAAGGTCTAGTGCTAGAATTGCTGCACACGCTCTAACGCACGCGGCGATACCTCACATGTGTGGTTTGAGCGGCGTTTACATATGTGGGCGGGACTTACGTGTGCGTTCGCTTCTGAGTGCGAGCTACCGGGGGACAGGGGCGTTTTACATTTTTTTTTGTTATTATTTTATTTTTTTACTTAATTTTTTTTATTTTTACACTTTAACATTTTTTTTTTTGATCACTTTTATTCCTATTACAAGGAATGTAAACATTCCTTGTAACAGGAATCTATGTGACAGGTCCTCTTTATGGAGAGATGCGAGGTCAATAAGACCCCGCATCTCTCCTCCAGGCTGGAAAGCATGAGATCGGGAAAAAAAAAAAATTCACCAATCTCATGCTGACAGCCGCGATCGCAGCTTCGTTTATTTCCGGGTACCCGGGCGTGACGTCATAACGTCGCGCCCGGGCCTCCGACGGTCATAGAGATGACTGGTGACCATCTGGTCACCAGTCATCTCTATCGTCAACATCTGACGCCGGCCGATTCTTTCTCCGGGCACCCGATGGCACGGGAGAGCCCGGAGAAGCACCGGATGGCGGCGGGAGGGGGGAGGGGGGGGGTAGAGCTGCACGATTCTGGGAAAAATGAGAATCACGGTTCTTTTGCTTGGAATAAAGATCACGATTCTCAAAAAATAACTGGATGTCCGGGTATTCCTATATGCACATCACCCCTGCAGGGGTAATAGGATCTGGTGAGTGGGGACCCAAAAGGGGGACAAGAGTCACTTGATTATTTGAGCACACAGCATATTGAAAAAGAACAAATACTTGTTTGATCGGACTGATTCATTTTATTTATACATTTTCGATAATATTATAATTTTTGATTATTATTGTAGTTTTGGACAAATTTTGTTTTTTTTTGTTTATATATTTTGTTTATATATTTCACTTTATATATTTTGTTTATATATTTCACTTTCACAGTATCTGTGCTGTTTTTGGTGCTACTTCACGGTAATATTTTGGGTTGACAAGTTTATACCAATCTTTTCCTTACATCTGTGAAGGTAGATGTCAAGTCACTGTGTTTTTTGTACATCGTTTTTTATGTCACATTATAGGATGGTTTATGCCTTTAAGCACTTTAGTCTAATCAGTGGAGCATCTGCTGACTGTTGCACTTTACACCTATCCCCCCACCATTATATACAAAGGGCCTGAGCAATCACCCCTTAGCCTAAGGTAGCGCCACCACACCCCATATTCCTTAAAATATGTCATTGCTTCATATTACCTAAAGCCTGCCTCTGTGAAGTGTGACGGAGAGTGTGCACACTGCGCAGTCACTGCAGCGTTTCCCGGCCCTCCGACTAAGCGGTAGCGTGGTTCCGCCCACGCATCCACCGCGGAGCATCGTTCTCTGCTCTGCTGACGTCAGTTCCTGTTGGTGACGTCAGTTACGATATCAGCGCCATTTGCGTTCCACACTGGTTTCCGAAGGCTTCTCCTCCGGTCCCTCCTCTTCAGGCTACATTTCCCCCCAAAAATCGAGGTAATCCAGGCTAGAGATTGCAATTCTATGTACGATTAATCGTGCAGCTCTATGGGGGGTTTAGGATGTATTGGGGTATATACGTTTGGGGGGCGGTATAGAATGTATTGGGGTATATACAATGTATGGAGGGGGCGGTATAGAATGTATTGGGGTATATACAATGAATGGGGGGGGCAGTATAGAATGTATTGGGGTATATACAATGTATGGGGGGGCGGTATAGAATGTATTGGGGTATATACAATGTTTGGGGGGGGGCAGTATAGAATGTATTGGGGTATATACAATGTTTGGGGGGCAGTATAGAATGTATTGGGGTATATACAATGTATGGGGGGGTGGTACAGAATGTATTGGGGTATATACAATGTATGGGGGGGCGGTGTAGAATGTATTGGGGTATATACAATGTATGGTGGGGCGGTATAGAATGTATTGGGGTATATACACAATGTATAGGGGGTGGTATAGAATGTATTGGGGTATATACAATGTTAGGGGGGGCGGTATAGAATGTATTGGGGTATATACAATTAATGGGGGGGCGGTATAGAATGTATTGGGGTATATGCAATGCATGGGGGGCGGTATAGAATGTATTGGGGTATATACAATGTTAGGGGGGCGGTATAGAATGTATTGGGGTATATAGAATGTATTGGGGTATATACAATGTATGGGGGGTGTAATGGAAATTTGTAAGTTCTGTACATATAATTGTATTGTATTTTGTATGTATCGCACACTGCCCTCACTGTGCACACAGCACTAATAATGTTTTCAGTAAATGTTTACATTCTTTCGAGTCCTGATTAGAATTAGCCTGCCTATGTAACGCCCCTTGTTACCATAAACGTATAATTGTAATATTAATGTGATACCTACGTAATCATGTGTATAAAAACCTTCAATTGTGTCATAATAAAGCAGAACAGTTATTTGGAAAGATGCGGAGCGTATCTTTTGTGTCTGTTCCCTACTGCAGTAGTTATTATTAATTTGGAACCACCAATCAATATGAGGATAGGAGTTGCCTATCATCAATTTAACCGAGTCAGCATGGCGAGTTTTGCCTTAGGAGGGGATTCCAGGTGACCCTGAGTATCCGAAACGAGGAGCTTGAGACGATCCGGGAATTTCTGATAATCAGCCGGCTGAGGTGAGCCTTTTGCTTACATTTGAGTTATCAGACTTCCTTGATCGGTAAGGCATTTTCGGGACAAAGGGTACCTATTTTACTCCCCTTAATCAAACTGTATTGATTGGTGGTTATATGTTATGTTGTCCCTGTCTATTGTCCATCGGAGTGTTATAGATAAGAAAAGGGAAGAATAGTGCTGTTCACAGGTATATGTAGTACATCTGCTAGATAAAGTAGTTTAGAGGCAAGAGGGTATAGGCACACGTAGAGAAGACTGGCCAGTCATTATGGGCATTGAATTAAGTAAGGGAATGAAGGGTAAGAGACCCTCAAAAATGCCCAGCGCAAGAGGAGCGCTATATATGAACCGAAGGTGCGGTTCCGCCTATACTGAGCCCCTAGATTAATGGTTAAAGTGGACAGGGATCCACAATGGGTAACTGGGTTACCAAGGTCCACAGGGACTAAGAATCATGCAGAGTAAATAGCTAGAGAAACAGCTATCTATGTTAGGTGGATGGATCAAGGGTGACATTAACACTAGACAGAAAGGGGCATTTTCATGTTAAATTGTGGGATGAATTTGGGGTCAGGCACTACAACTAGTAAAAATCAGAAACAGAGAAATGAGAGGTAAAACAGAACACTTTATATGTTGTCAGAGAGGGAAGATGGGATGAGTACTCTGGCTCCCCGTCTGATCATAGAAGCTAGATATAAAAGATATCTGAACAAAATAAGGAATGCAGAATTTAGGCAGGGAAATATTAAAGAGTTAAAAGAAAGTGAGAGAATGATATGCATGTGTTGTGTACAAATGGGAAAAAGCAAGCGATTTTAGAGAGATATTGGTGTATGTGTGTGTGAATGCTGGGACCTTTAGTTCTATCACTTGTGTGTGTCATGTACGCAGATGTGAGCCCCTCCTTTGTGCTCTCATGAAAGAAATGTGGCTGGGATGAGAGGTCAGTGATAAGCTGGAAGGACACCATGCCAATTCCAGTTTTGTAGACAAAACATTTATAACAAAATGTGCCAGGTTAACGAATCTAATGGTAAACAATGTGATCACAATTATTTTGAATCTGTTTTCCAAACATGGTAAAATGAAGGTTACATTTAACCGTGTATTATACACATTGAAAATCTTTTGAGAGTGGAAACAGTGCATTAAAAAAAGGGAAATTAAGTAATAATGAATATTCATTTCTAATATGAATTTAACCATTTTATTAATAATATTGATATATTGAAAAAGGTTTAGACAGCCTTTGGTTGGAAATGAAATCCAGGTTATTGGGGAAATTTGTAAAAATGGGATTAGTTTAGATTAAGATAACAATTTTTGTAATTTTACGTTTATACAATAAGCCCTTATTGAGAGAGAAAAAAGATTAAGATGAGGTTGTTATTTTGAATAAAGCTGCCATAATATTTAACAAAGCCAAGATGGATGGGATACATAAGAAGTTTTTCTACAAAAATGAAATTTCAAGGTTCTTGATAATAACTTGATGTGCGGTCCATGATGTGAGAGTTATAATAAATAAAATTTAAATATAACAGACCCATCACATCAAATCCACACACCCTGTTAGGATAGATGCCACCTGCAGCCAGTTGTTTAAGGCCCCTTTCACACGGGACGGATCCGTGTTGATCCGCCCCGTGCACATCCGCTGCTCAGCGGGGATCTTTCCGTTTTCCCCAGCTGAGCAGGCAGATGACAGGGCGGGACCCGCACACTGTGCAGGGACCGCCCCGTCAGATCTCCGCTCTCCCCTATGGGGGATCGGAGGAACACGGACCGTCTGTCCGTGTTCCTCCGATCCGCTCTGCAGACGGATAGAAAAATAGGATTTTCTTCCGTCCACAGAATCGGACGAGAGCAGAGCCGGATGACATCGGGTGTTTGCGGATGTACATCCGCTGACACCCGCTATCCCATAGGGATGGCTGTATGTCCGTATTTCATCCGAAAACGGATGGATGAAATACGGACATACGGTCCGCATGTGTGAAAGGGGCCTTATAGTTTTTGATGCTTTCTGGTCCATCATACAGATTGTTGATCCTTTTGTTTTTATTTATTTTTATTTTTGAAATCCAAAGCAGAATGTGTGGATTGTGAAATGATGTGCCCCTTTTCCTTGTAAGGCCCCTTTCACACTGGGGCGGTTTGCAGGCGTTATTGCGCTAAAAATAGCGCCTGCAAACCGCCCCTAAACAGCCTCCGCTGTTTGTTCAGTGTGAAAACCCGAGGGCTTTCACACTGAAGCGGTGCGCTGGCAGGAGAAGAAAAAATCTCCTGCAAGCCGCAACTTTGGAGCGGTGAAGGAGCGGTGTATTCACCGCTCCTAAACCGCTCCTGCCCATTGAAATCAAAAGGGACAGCGCGGGTATAGCCGCACTATAGGAGGGGTTTTAACCCTTTTTCGGCCGCCAGCGGGGGGTTAAAACCGCACCACTAGCGGCCGAATACCGCGGTAAAACAGCGCTAAAAATAGCGCTGTTTTACCGCCGATGCCCCCTACCGCCCCAGTGTGAAAGGGGCCTAAGTACTGTGGTATAAGCAGAAGAATATTTTGGATTTATGGGCATCTCTCCATGACCGCAGGGTATTGTTATCATTTATTATAATATTGCCAGGAAATAGTTGTCTTTTGAAACATGAAACTGGATTTCTTACACAAACAGCGTGATAGAAAACAAGCCATTGTAATATATTTATGGAAGCTGGACCCAGTAATGAAGGGTTCACCCCGATATATCAGAGCCGCAGCTTTTATGCAAAGGTGCTATTAGACAAAGTTAGATATTGTTTTGGTCCAACATTTAATTTTTATTGGTCCGACATTCTGTGCAGCAAATATACAGATAACTAAATGTTTGTCTAATGAAAGGTTTACAATATGAGTTTGTTTATGTACAAATCTAACAATGAAAAATGTGTACATTTGAATCCAGCCACCTTATTGCCTCTATTGGAGGAGGCTGGAGACAAAGGAAGACACATGTGTTAAATTGATGGTGTAGGAATCAGCTGCTGTGAGCCCAGTGCAGGACACACTCCCTGAAGACCCAGATATTACATTTTTTGTAGATTTGAGTATGCAGTTTATCACCCAGAAGGATACTCTGTATTCAAAGTCATTGGATCTTTTTTCCCCAGCTCATGAAGCAGAGCTCCATGTTTTAGCAAAGCCTGTGAGCTATAAAAAGTGTATATTTATATAGATAGTTGAGATATAGAGAGCTTTTGGTTCCATTTGAAGGGCCAGAAGTTTGTTTTTACTTTGGCAGGTAAACCAATAAAGCATGCCAAGTTAATTTGATCGGCTGTTTTCAGCCTTCCAGGTTCTTGCTGAGGTAGCCATATTAACTTTCACACATGGAAGCAGACCAGGTGACTAAGGATGCTGCATTTACAGCCCCGGACACTTGATGGGTCTGTGCAACTCACAGATTCCACCCTAGTTCTGGCCCAGTATAGCTGGGATTAATAATTCAACTTTAAGGACCCCAGAATGAGAAGAACAAGTGGTCCACAGGGGGCAACTTCTTATGAAACAGGACTTTGGAAAAGGTGATCATTTATGTCTGCCAGCCACTCTTTTCCCTCCAGCTTGACACATGGACCGTGTCATCAGTCACAAGAAGTTATGGCTGCCTTAGTAAATGAGCGTGGGATAGAGCCAGGGTTCTCCACAGTTGTTTTTATAACATACCACTTCTTGTTTTACCTGTTACCAAAGGTGTTACCAAAAGCTGAACATCCCTTCCAGAGATTACAAAAAGATATATCCAGATGCTCAAGTTAGGATCTTACGAGTATGCATTTTGTCTGTATGGACATGTTTTTTGGATGTCCAATGGGAAATGCTACTGGCAAAGGCCACAGTAAAAAGTGTTATCAGAAGTAGTTTGTAAGTATAGAGTGCAGAAAGTACAGAGAGTAACAGAGGAAATCATTTTTAATAGGAGAGTCCTTACTAGAAGTTTTAAGGTTTTATTTTTACACCCCCTACTGTCTACAATGTAGCGGACAAAGTAGAGTAAGAAACTAGAAAACTTTTGCCTGAATGTTTTCTTATATTTTATGAAGCCCCTAAGGGGGATGTTGGGCTCTCTCCCTATGAGATTTTGTTTGGGAGGGTGTTACTCACTTGCTTATATTTTGTCTCAGCAGCTGAAGTCCTCCATTCGGATCTTACAGAGAATGTTGATGATCTTTTAAGGTTTTTTGACAAACTCATTTATGTGTTTTTTTCCCCAATTCCAGTTCCTAAAAGTTTGGAAGGATCTAAAACTAAAGCCAGGTGACTTGTGGATTGTTAAGAGACATTTATATATAAGGAAAAGTTTGGAGACTCAATACAGCATCTATTTCATGTACAGTTTTTGCAAAACTTGAAGGAAAAGTCACCTGGATCCACACCAGACACTGCAAAAATGACTAAATTAAAGAAATCTCTGTGTTTGATTTGTTTCCCTCTTGTGATCACAGTCTAGGGTACTTTTTGATTCAATTACTTTAATTGTACGGGATATACATATTTGAGAAGTAGTTTAGCCATGTTGAAGTCATATTTTTCTTTTGTTTGTCTTCCATATTATGTAGAATTGTCTGTGTTTACATATGCTGATAAGTCAGCATGCTCACAATTCAGCTAGAAGGCCATTCTGGTCACAGGAGTGTACAGCCAGTACTCTGTAAATATGTCTTATCAATCATTTGTTTTTCACAATAAAAAGTCATTTGGTAATGAAAAAAGTTGCTCAGCTATTATTTTCTCCACAATGGAGTTTCTTTGCCTCTTTGGCCAGGACTACCTCCACCTAAGCATGTGGAGGTTCCAGGTTAAAGGTGATAGCAGGTATGGTTAGTGATCAAAATATTGATCAAAAGAGGGGAGACTGTAATGGAAATTTGTAAGTTCTGTATATAATTGTATTGTATTTTGTATTTATTGCACACTGCCCTCACTGTGCACACAGCACTAATAATGTTTTCAGTAAATGTTTACATTCTTTCGAGTCCTGATTAGAATTAGCCTGCCTATGTAACGCCCCTTGTTACCATAAATGTACAATTGTAATATTAATTTGATACCTACGTAATCATGTGCATAAAAACCTTCAATTGCGTCATAATAAAGCAGAACAATTATTTGGAAAGATGCTGAGCGTATCTTTTGTGTCTGTTCCCTACTGCAGTAGTTATTATTAATTTGGAACCACTAATCAATATGAGGATAGGAGTTGCCTATCATCAATATATCCGAGTCAGGGGGTATAGAATGTATTGGGGTATATACAAGGTAAGGGGGGGCGGTATAGAATGTATTGGGGTATATACAATGTATGGGGGGGGGGGCGGTATAGAATGTATTGGGGTATATACAAGGTAAGGGGGGGCGGTATAGAATGTATTGGGGTATATACAATGTATGGGGGGGCGGTATAGAATGTATTGGGGTATATACAATGTATGGGGGGGCGGTATAGAATGTATTGGGGTACATAAAATGTATGGGGGGCGGTATAGAATGTATTGGGGTACATAAAATGTATGGGGGGCGGTATAGAATGTATTGGGGTATATACAATGTATGGGGGGGTATAGAATGTATTGGGGTATATACAATGTATGGGGGGGCAGTATAGAATGTATTCGGGTATATACAATGTATGGGGGGGCGGTATAGAATGTATTGGGGTACATAAAATGTATGGGGGGCGGTATAGAATGTATTGGGGTACATAAAATGTATGGGGGGCGGCATAGAATGTATTGGGGTACATAAAATGTATGGGGGGCGGTATAGAATGTATTGGGGTATATACAATGTATGGGGGGGCAGTATAGAATGTATTGGGGTATATACAATGTATGGGGGGGTATAGAATGTATTGGGGTATATACAATGTATGGGGGGGCGGTATAGAATGTATTGGGGTATATACAATGTATGGGGGGCGGTATAGAATGTATTGGGGTATATACAATGTATGGGGGGGCGGTATAGAATGTATTGGGGTATATACAATGTATGGGGGGCGGTATAGAATGTATTGGGGTATATACAATGTATGGGGGGTATAGAATGTATTGGGGTATATACAATGTATGGGGGGGGCGGTATAGAATGTATTGGGGTATATACAATGTATGGGGGGGCGGTATAGAATGTATTGGGGTATATACAATGTATGGGGGGGCAGTATAGAATGTATTCGGGTATATACAATGTATGGGGGGGCGGTATAGAATGTATTGGGGTATATACAATGTATGGGGGGCAGTATAGAATGTATTGGGGTATATACAATGTATGGGGGGCAGTATAGAATGTATTGGGGTATATACAATGTATGGGGGGGTATAGAATGTATTGGGGTATATACAATGTATGGGGGGGGCGGTATAGAATGTATTGGGGTATATACAATGTATGGGGGGGGCGGTATAGAATGTATTGGGGTATATACAATGTATGGGGGGGGTATAGAATGTATTGGGGTATATACAATGTATGGGGGGCAGTATAGAATGTATTGGGGTATATACAATGTATGGGGGGGCGGTATAGAATGTATTGGGGTATATACAATGTATGGGGGGGCGGTATAGAATGTATTGGGGTATATACAATGTATGGGGGGCGGTATAGAATGTATTGGGGTATATACAATGAATGGGGGGCGGTATAGAATGTATTGGGGTATATACAATGTATGGGGGGGTATAGAATGTATTGGGGTATATACAATGTATGGGGGGGCGGTATAGAATGTATTGGGGTATATACAATGTATGGGGGGGTATAGAATGTATTGGGGTATATACAATGTATGGGGGGGGGTATAGAATGTATTGGGGTATATACAATGTATGGGGGGGTATAGAATGTATTGGGGTATATACAATGTATGGGGGGGCGGTATAGAATGTATTGGGGTATATACAATGTATGGGGGGGTATAGAATGTATTGGGGTATATACAATGTATGGGGGGGGGGCGGTATAGAATGTATTGGGGTATATACAATGTATGGGGGCGGTATATACAATATATGGGGGGGGCGGTATAGAATGTATTGGGGTATATACAATGTATGGGGGGGTATAGAATGTATTGGGGTATATACAATGTATGGGGGGGTATAGAATGTATTGGGGTATATACAATGTATGGGGGGCGGTATAGAATGTATTGGGGTATATACAATGTATGGGGGGGGGCGGTATAGAATGTATTGGGGTATATACAATGTATGGGGGTGGGGGGGTAGGATATATACATTGTGCAGGCTCTGGAGGTCACACTATACAGGATCTCTGGGGTATGAAGCACATTATACAGACTATACCCCCATACCATGTAATACAGTATATGAAAGAGACACACACACCCCCCCCGGGAGGATATAATACACATAACACAGATATATGATGTACAGCATATACAGGCTCTAGAGGTATATAACATGTACACACTCTGTGCTGGTATTGTAATGTCTCTGGGGGTATAACATACATTATACAGACTACAGGTACAGTACACAGGATCTACATATTGAGTGTACAGGCTCTGGAGGTATATACAATATATACACACAGTATACAGGTTCTGGAGGTATATACACACACAGTATACAGGCTCTGGAGGTATATATATATATATATATATACACACAGTATACAGGCTCTGGAGGTATATACAATATATACACACACACAGTATACAGGCTCTGGAGGTATATATATACACACACAGTATACAGGCTCTGGAGGTATATACAATATATACACACACAGTATACAGGCTCTGGAGGTGTATATATATATACACACACACAGTATACAGGCTCTGGAGGTGTATATATACACACAGTATACAGGCTCTGGAGGTATATATACACACACAGTATACAGGCTCTGGAGGTATATATACACACAGTATACAGGCTCTGGAGGTGTATATATACACACAGTATACAGGCTCTGGAGGTATATATACACACAGTATACAGGCTCTGGAGGTATATATACACACAGTATACAGGCTCTGGAGGTGTATATATATACACAGTATACAGGCTCTGGAGGTATATACTATATGGAGGAGAGCGCAGTATACGGTCCAGGCTCACAGCCCCGCCCCCCGCACTCACCTCACTCTCTGTCCCGTTATATGACCCGCCCTCCTCCTCCTCCGGGGTCCCGGGCTCCCCTCACCAGGGAAGGGTGGGGGAGGGGTACAGCTGGCCGCCCCTCTCACGTGCTGCGCGGGGTCACCGGTGTCCGGACCGGACAGGGGGGGTTCTGGGAGGAGGGAGGGGATTGGGGGTTTCGGTCACGTGAAGCGCGCCCCGTCCGCCGTCCGTGGGTCACGTGACGGGCTGTGACGCGCTCCTTCGTCGCCCCCCTCCGCGCGCGCGGCCCTGGAGAGGCGTCCCGCGGTTGCCATGGAGACGCCTGACAGACTTTGGGGGGCCTGAGTCCAGGTCACTGAGGGGTCTGTCGGGGTTGTCACTATTCACGTGTAGAAGAAAATAAAGTGTTACTCATCAGTTATAATAAAGTGAAATACACAAAGAATAACAAAAACCTTCAAAATGCCTAAAAAATTGGAAGAATGGTAAATAACATTCCTGAGAGGAATAAACATTATCAATAAAAACTGTACCTATTCTGGCGATGTTGATTCCTAATTATTTAAAGCAAATTCCTACCATTGTTTCAAGTAGAACTAATTACAAAACTTTTTTTCTTTCATTTTGCATAAAATAAGGGAGGGTTATAACCCCTGTCAGGATTATTTTTGCCATTTGTGTCCCATTGGGGAGATTTCCATTAACTTCCTGTCCCATAGCCAAACAGGAAGTGAGGAAAATGCGGAAATCCCTGGTTGTCACCAGAACTAGTGTCCCCATTAAACAATTTCCCCTCTATTACCGTTCTAGTGACAACCCTAAATGTGAGACTTTCAATGAGAACAGTAACAAGACCAGTAGAGAGGGTGAATCTCCCTCATGGGGACAGGGACAACAATAAAAAACAGACAGGTGTTCTAATGCCTATCCACTCCATCCAAAACTTTAAAAAAAATTGTCTTTAGTTATAGTTTAGGCCTCAGATATCTTCAAGACTTTTTATTGCTGCCCATGACCCCATTCAGAAGGTTTCATCTCACTTCCTTCTCACGTGACCACTTGAGAAGCAACTACGGGAGCAGTAGGGCCAGTTTTATGTAAATTGGGCCCTGGGCTGGAGTCAGACTGGGACCCCCTTGGCTGGAATACTGCAGGCTCTCCGACAAGACCCAGAACGATCTGCCGCCATGTATCTTCCCCTACAGTTCGGTTTCCAAAAAGGTTAAAGAAACTTTAAAGCAAGGCCCATAAAGACATGGATGAGCGAGTTTGGGGTGGAGGAACTTGACTGGCCTGACCTCAACACCTTTGGGATGAATTAGAGTGGAGACTGCAAGATACTGCCTCACAAATGCTCTTCTGGAAGAATGGTCGAACATTCCCATAGACACACTCCTAAACCTTGTGGACGGCCTTCCCAGAAGAGTTGAAGCTGTTATAGCTGCAAAGGGTGGGCCAACTTAATATTGAACCCTATGGACTAAGACTGGGATGCCATTACCCGCAAAGCATCAATGTGAAAGCAGACTTAGGCCCTTTTCAAACTATTGGTCCCATCAGGTCCGCCTGTCTGTTTTTCAGGCTGACCCAATCGGCCCCTCCGTCCACCTCTATGGAGCGGCAGATGTAAACAGACTTGTGTCCATTTACACCTGTCTACCTCCAAACCGATCCACTTCAAAAACAGAGAGGAACTTACCCCCTTCTGTCTGGGTGGATCGGATAGCCCATAGAGCAGAGAGGGCTGTGTCCGTGTTTGCTCTGCATATGCAGAGTAGACACGGATTTGTCATCCGCCCGCTCTGCTCAATGAGGCCCGTGACCGGTTACCAAGTCGCTTAAGTGATCTTCGCTCTTCAAAAGGTTGGGCACCCCTGATCTACACATTCCATGATGATTGGATTAAGGTTTCTGTGATGGGCAGGGGCATTGCTAGGTCTACAAAAGATCTGGGGCTAGAGCCCATAGCAGCGTAGTAAGGAAAGTCATATGCTTGGGCGGGCATACACATGTATATACAGTAATATACGTGTGTGTGTATCCCCAGAGAGCCCCCCCTTACATCAGGGTCCCCAGAGAGCCCCCGCTTACATAAGGGTCCCCAGAGAGCCCCCCTTACATCAGGGTCCCCAGAGAGTCCCCCCCCTGCATCAAGATCCCCAGAGAGCCCCCCCCTTACATCAAGGTCCCCAGAGAGCCCCCCTTACATAAGGATCCCCAGAGAGCCCCCCTTACATCAGGGTCCCCAGAGAGTCCCCCCCGCATCAAGATACCCAGAGAGCCCCCCCTTACATCAAGGTCCCCAGAGAGCCTCCCCCTTGCATCAGAGTCCCCAGAGAGCCCCCCCTTCCCTTGGGGACCCCTGCTGAGACTCAGGGCTATGGGCTCCAGATTCAGGGCCATAGCAGATTCAGGGCTATAGCCCCAAAAGCCACCCCCTAGCGACGCCACTGGTGATGGGTGTTCCGGTGTGAGGTAGATAGCCTCACACTGTGATCCAGTTGTTCTCTCTGTCCAAAAAATGCACCTCACTGACCTCAAAATAATGTCCCTTTTCATTATGGTGTTGAAAAACTGTCAAGCCTTGATCTGTAGAACTTGTCCTCCTATGGTAGGCCATTCATTTTTGGATAGATTGTTTTGTCTCCCCAGTATGCAGATCTTGCGTAACTAGAACATGGTGGATCCACAACTTTGACAGCTCCATCCTGTTCTTGGACAATCAATATCTACACATTCCTTGGTGTTTGGATTAAGATGTCTGTGGTACTTGTGTGGATTTTAATGCTTGGGTATGTTCGTCACAACCATTTGTAACTAAGTAAGTGGCTTGGAGAAGCTACAAAACTTCTTCAACATTACAGATCAAGTCCAGTTGAATATGACTAATTACTACCAGCTATACCATGACCTGTATAAAAAGAACATTCACAGGTTTTTATTTAGGCATCAGTGAAAAAAATATCACCTGCCAAAGTTTCAGGACCAAACAGGTTCCCCTTGGGAAACAGTACTATGTGGTCCCAAAACATTGATGATATTCTTTTCACTGACGTCTGGAAAGAAGACAATCATTCCTCAGGCTAGGTGCTGTGATGGATATTTCTACTTGTTACAGTCTGTGTCTCCGCTGGAAAGCCTTGATCTGTACAACTTGTCCTCCTATGGTGGGCCATTTATTTTTGGAGAGATTTCTTTGTCTCCCCAATATATAGATCTTATGTAACTAGAACATGGTGGATCCACAACTTTGACAGCTCCATCCTGTTCTTAAGCAATCAATATCTACACATTCCTTGGTGTTTTGATCAAGATGTCTGTGGTACCCGTGTGGATATAAATGGTGAGGTCATAGGCGGTGTGCCAGGTGTGCCTAGGCACACCCTAATCCTGGAGTTGGCAACTCATCAATTGTGGGCAGGTGACAGGTAAGCCGCGATCCTTACTTGCCGACCCCCAGAACCTGGACAGGCGGCTGGAGTGGAACATAAGGGACCGATCTGTATTTTCTTCTGCAGCAGCTGAAAGTAGGCTTCTCCTCCTCCTCCTCTTCCTCTCGCCGATATTCAGCTGCCACGGGAGGAAAATACAGGGGATTGGTACCAATGTATGCCACCCCTCTTGTCCCAGTTCCTTTTCTTTCTGCTGCCCAGGTTCCCCTGTGTGCTCACCTGCTCCCCCCCATTGTTTTAGGATGATGAGTGGGGAAGAGGCCCGGTTAATATGTCACAAAGGCATATGTGTTGGAGCTTTGAGGTGCACACCCTAATAAAATAGGCTGCGCACACCTATGGGTGAGGTATGTTCCTCACAATCATTTGGAACTGAAGAAGTGGCTTGGAGAAGCTACAAAACATCTTCAACATTAAAAATCAAGTCCAGTTGAATATGATTACCTGCTACCAGCTATACCATGACCTGGATAAATGAGAACCTTCACAGGCTTTTATTTAGGCATCAGTGAAAAGAGAATCACTTGCCAAAGTTTCAGGACAAAACAGGTTCCCCTTGAGAAACAGTACTGTGTGGTCCCAAAACATTGATGATAGTCTTTTCACCGATGTCTGGAAGGAAGACAACTATTCCTCAGGATTGGTGCTGTGATCAACATTTCTACTTGTTACAGTCTGAGTCTCCGCTGGAAAGATCTTACTTAACTTTCTGCAGGAACTGCACCTGTGAACTCGATGACCATTTCTGCCATGACGAGTGACTAAGAAAAATTTGTTTAACAAAAATGCAGTAACATGGGTTTATTTTCAAAGAAATCCATGTGTTAGCACTGACTTGGTGATCAATGGCTTTGCTGATAGACAAAGACAAACTTACGCCATGGTTTAACAAAAAAGACCTGTCTCCTGATAGCTACTTCTTTCTCAGCAAACATCGAGTACACCTACAAATATATATACAGTATACAGTATATTTTAGCAAAAGTATCATTAACCACTTGCCGACCGCAATACATACATATATATATATATATATATATATATATATCACACATATATATATTTATTTTTATATATATATATATATATATATATATATATATATATATCACACATATATATATTTATTTATATATATATATATATATATATATATATATATAATATATATCACATATATATATATATCTCACATATATATATATATATATATATATATATATATATATATATATATATATATACGTTGCGGTTTGCAAGTAGTTTACCAGGCTTATGGCTGAAGATATCAGCCATAACCCGGTACCATTTTTTTCAGCAGGCAGCCGACTTTCTCAGCAAACGGTTGGCCCGAGAAACGATCCAGCGGTGCTGCAGGCTGTTTTCATAGGTGATCAAAGAGTTAACACTATTTGATCGACTCTATGGCTTTGGAGGACAGGAGTGATGTCATGTTTTCACTTCCAGTCCAGGCTGGAAGAAAATTAAAAAAAAAAAAAATTTCTGACCTCCAGATCTCTCCATAAAGAAGACCTGTCATCCTTATTTCTATTACAAGGGATGTTTACATTCCTTGTAATAGGAATAAAAGTGATAAAAACATTTTTTTAAGGGACAGTGTAAAAATAAAAAATAAAAAGTAAAATAAATAATTAATAATAAACATTTTTTTTAAAGCTCCCATATCCCTCTGTGCTCGCGCACAGAAGCGATCGCATACATAAGTCGCGCCCGCATATGTAAACGGTATTCAAACCACACAGGTGAGGTATCGCTGCCAACGATAGAGTGAGAGAAATAATTCTAGCACTAGACCTGCTCTGTAATTCTAAACTGGTAACCTGTAAAGACGTTTAAAGTGACGCCTATGAAGCGGTGAGAGTCCCGCCGGAATGCCTCATTCCGTTATCTACCTCTTTCAGGTATTTGTGAATTGAGATTCAGCTTCCCATTTCTAAGTTCCTGGAGACCAATTTGTCACTGGTTGTGGGAAATTTTTGAGAGAAGGTTCAAAGATGGCAGAACTTACCGATCACCTTGATGGGGCGGATAAATCTGTTTAAGATGATTTTCCTCCCCAAGTTTCTTTATATCCTCTCGAACTCCCCAGTTTTTGTGACACTATGGGTCTTCAGGTCTTCAGGCACAATGATTCCATTATTGTAGGTTTTTTGTGGGGCTCCAAAGCTCCCAGGGTGTCTTTGGCGATATTGAAATTACCAGTTACAATGGGAGGGATGGCCCTTCCGGATTTGCGCTCCTATTTTTTGGCCTCACAGCTATCTTTTCTGCACTGGCGGATGTCTCCACAGACACCTAATGCCACTAGCTTGTTAGATGCAGCAATTTCCACCTCACAAGAAACCCTCCAGAACATACTCTATAGGAAAGGGATCCTGGGGAGAAAGGTGGGTTCGGTCATGGCATTACCTGGGAAAGTGTTTCATTTGTGCTCTCAACGGCGGGGGGATGAACCCTTGTGGCTATCTCCAAACAGCCCTCTATGGTGCAACCGATTCTTGGGGGAGTTTATGAAACTCTCTGACAGACAAGCGACCTGGGCGAAGAATGGCATTAAATTTTTACACCACATCTGTAAGGATGACCATCTGTGCATGTTTGCCCAGTTGAGGGAACAGTTTGGAGTGCCCAAGACTTGGTTCTTCTGATATGTACAACTGCGACATGCAGCAAATGCCCAGTTTGGGGGGCCTGAGATACGGGTACAGAATACGGATTTAGAAAAGGTTTTGATTGACCCGGATACGGATATGTCCAAGCGGGTCTCTAAAAAAAAAAAGTGTCGCCTATGGAAATTTGTAAGTACTGTAGTTTGTCGCCATTACAGAAGCATGCGCAATTTTAAAGCATGATATGTTAGATATCTGTCTACTGGACGTAACATCATCTTTCACATTATACAAAGAAATTGGGGTAACTATTGCGTTTTGTTTTTCTTTTAATTCATATAATATATTTTTCCCCAAAAATTTGCATTTGCGACAAATACCATGTGACATAAAAAAATTACAATGATCACCATTTTATTCCCTAGGATCTCTGCTAAAAAAATGTAGAATTTTTGGGGGTTATAAGTTGTCCTACTGGAAGGTGACCCTCCACCCAAGTCTTTTGCAGACTCTAACAGGTTTTCTTCTAAGATTGCCCTTCATTTGGCTCCATCCATCTTCCCATCAACTCTGACCAGCTTCCCTGTCCCTGTTGAAGAAAAGCATCCCCACAACATGATGCTGCCACCACCGTGTTTCACGGTGGGGATGGTGTGTTCAGGGTGATGTGCCGTGTTAGTTTTCTGCCACACATAGAGTTTTGCTTTTAGGCTAAAAAGTTACATTTTGGTCTCATCTGACCAGAGCACCTTCTTCCACATGTTTGCTGTGTCCCCCACATGGCTTCTCACAAACTGCAAACAGGACTTCTTATGGCTTTCTTTCAACAATGTCTTTCTTCTTGTCACTCTTCCATAAAGGGCAGATTTGTGGAGAACACGACTAATAGTTGTCCTGTGGACAGATTCTCCCACCTGAGCTGTGGATCTCTGCAGCTTCTCCAGAGTTACCATGGACCTCTTGGCTGCTTCTCTGATGAATGCTCTCCTTGCCCAGCCTGTCAGTTTAGGTGGACGGCCATGTCTTGGTAGGTTTGCAGTTGTGCCATACTCTTTCCATTTTCCGATGATGGATTGAACAGAGCTCCGTGAGATGTTCAAAGCTTGGGAGATTTTTTTATAACCTAACCCTGCTTTAAACTTCTTGACAACTTTATCCCTGACCTGTCTGGTGTGTTCCTTGGCCTTCATGATGCTGTTTGTTCACTAAGGTTCACTAACAAACCTCTGAGGGCTTCACAGAACAGCTGTATTTATACTGAGATTAAATTACACACAGGTGGACTCTATTTACTAATCAGGTGAATTCTGAAGGCAATTGGTTCCACTAAATTTTAGTTAGGGGTATTAGAGTAGAGGTGGCTGAATACAAACACACGCCACACTTTTCACATATTTATTTGTAAAAAATGTTGAAAACCATTTACCATTTTCCTTCCACTTCTCAATTATGTGCCACTTTGTGTTGGTCTACCACAAGAAAACCCCATTTAAATACATTTACGTCTTTGGTTGTAACATAACAAAATGTGGAAACTTTCAAGGGGTATGAATAGTTTTTCAAGGAACTGTATATATTTTAACTAAAAGTATTACTACGGGCAAAGACAAAGTTGCATCAACAATAAATTGAATGGCCACCCTTAAAGCACAAAAACAGCTTGCCAGGACATGCAAGTATGCATAGCACCTTCCTCCTAGAGTTCAGTTATAATTATCCCTATGCTTATTCCTCTATAACACTGCCAGTCTACTTTTATGTCTCTACCAGCTTTGCACATCTAGAGAGGGACATTTCTGCCCATTCTTCTTTGCAAAATATCTCAAGCTCTGTCAGATTGGATGGAGAGCGTCTGTGAACAGCAATTTTCAAATCTTTCCACAGATTCTCAATGGGATTTAGGTCTGGACTGTGGCTGGGCCATTCTAACACATGAATATGCTTTGATCTAAACCATTCCATTGTAGCTCTGGCTGTATGTTTAGGGTCGTTGTCCTGCTGGAAGGTGAACCTCCGCCCCAGTCTCAAGTCTTTTGCAGACTCTAACAGGTTTTCTTCTAAGATTTCCCTGTATTTGGCTCCATCCATCTTCCCATCAACTTCGACCAGCTTCCCTGCTTAAAGCGGCTGTATACCCCGCTTGCACATTTTTACCTACAGGTAAGTCTATAATAAGGCTTACCTGTAGACAAAATGAATATCTCCTAAACCTGTACTGATAGGCACTGATAGGTGACACTGATAGGCACTGACAACCGGCACTGACAAGTGGCACTGATAGGTGACACTGATGGGCACTGATAGGCGGCACTGATAGGTGACACTGATGGGCACTGACAGGCGGCACTGATTGGCACTAATAGGTGGCACTACGAGGAACTGATAGGCGGCACTAAGGGCACTGACGGCCATTGATATGATGGAACCAATGCGTAGATGGTACTGGATAGGCAGCACTGATGAGGAGCTACTGACAAGCATTACTGATTGGCATCTGAAGGGCACTGACTGGCATTACCGATGGTGCACTGATTGGTACATTTATGGGTACTGATTGGCAGCTCATGGGCACCTCTCATGGGGGCTGCGCTGATAATCAATGTGCTGATTATCAGCGAAGATCCCCACCCTCTGACAGGGAGAGCCACCAATCGGTTCTCCCTGTCAGTGCGAACCGAGGAAGGCCTGTTTCACGCTATGATCAGCTGTGATTGGTCACAGCTGATCATGTGGTAAGGAGTCTCCATCAGAGGCTCCTTACCACGATCGGAGATGCGGTGTGTCAGAGTGACACACAGAACCACCCATCGCCGGGCGCGCGCCGGCATGTTATCCTGAAAGACATCATATGACTTCCAGTCAGGATGACAGAACCACCGCCCGGCCATCATTCTGCTATAGGCCGGGGAGAGAAGTAGTTAAATTACACACAGATGGACTCTATTTACTAATTATGTGGCTGAAGGCAATTGGTTCCACTAAATTGTAGTTAGGGGTATCAGAGCAAGGGGGGCTGAAGACAAATGCCCCCCCCACACTTTTCAGATATTTATTAATAAAAAAATTTGAAAACAATTTATCATTTTCCTTCCACCTCACCATTTTGTGCCACTTTGTGTTGGTCTATCACATAAAATCCCAATAAAATACATTTGCGTTTTTGGTTGTAACATGACAAAATGTGGAAAATTTCAAAGGGTATGAATACTTTTTCAAGGCACTGTACAACCCTTTCTCCCCAGGGTGACAAGATTTTTTTTGCCTGCAGTGCATTCAGCAGCATTGTTACCCTGTGCAACGGCGTCCTGACATACGCTGAGAAGGAGGGTTGTCACTGCTAAAACCCCTCCCCTCTAGGGGAGTACAGGGTACAAATCTACCTGAGCCAGGAGAAGGAGTCTAATGCCGCGTACACACGGGCGGACTTTTTGACCGGACTGGTCCGACAGACTTTCCAGCGGACTTTTGACTGACTTTTGACGGACTTCCGACGGACTTTCTAACGAACGGACTTGCCTACACACGATCGCACCGAAGTCCGACGGATTTGTACGTGATGACGTACACCAGACTAAGATAAGGAAGTTGATAGCCAGTAGCCAATAGCTGCCCTAGCGTGGGTTTTTGTCCGTCAGACTAGCATACAGACGAGCGGATTTCTGGGTCTGGCGGAGTTACGACGTAAAGATTTAAAGCATGTTCCAAATCTAAAGTCCGTCAGATTTGCGACTGGAAAAGTCCTCTGAAGGTCCGGTGAAGCCCACACACGATCGGATTGTCCGCTGGATTTGGTCCGTCGGCGTCCGTCAGACCAGTCCGGTCGGAAAAGTCCGACCGTGTGTACGCCCCATTAGAGCGCATTCTGCACTCACTTCTTCTAGAATGCAGGGTGTCCATTTGAAATCAAGGGGGCCCAATTATCCCCTATAAATCATCAATAACACCTTTCACCTCCCTGGTTGACTCCAATTCATTTTGCTGAAAGGGGCACGTTTAACAAAAATGATTTTGCTCATCTCTAACCAACCGTATATAGACATTTGTTAAGCATTATCGAAAAGTAAAAAGGAATTATAACCTCATTGGTGTGCGTAAATGAAATGTAATATTTGCTTTGCTTACTAGCTCAAGGTGAACATATGCCAAGGAGGCTTTGTAACGCGAGGCCCCAGTGACAATGCAGAGAAAAGTCATTCTACACCAATATGAATGCTGCATTCTACACCTGCTTGTCATGCTCAATTTGCAGGTCATCACAGATGCCATAGAATAAATAAGAACGTACTGTGTTTCGCAATTGAAACATTAAGTTTTCCAGGCTGTTAGTGGGAAGCCACCTCATCGCCACGTAGCTTTTAGAGGCAGATAAAGAGATGAGGCGACAGAATATTGTGTTTTATATAATGTGTTGCTTGAAACATGAATGGGCCACGAGCATGAAGATTTCTTTGAAAGACTCTACGGGGTTGATTTACTAAAATCTGGTGCAGCTGTGCATGGTAGCCAATCAGCTTCTAACTTCAGCTTGTTCAATTAACGTTGACAATAAAACCTGGAAGCTGATTGGTTTCTTTGTAGAGTTGCATCAGATTCTGCACTCTCCAGTTTTAGTAAATCAGAGATGCTATATCTTGCCCATTCAGGTCTCTTATGAGTTCCAGAGGAGGACTGGGCTGTGGGGTAGGAAGGACATCTTATGAATCGTTTGCCCTCTGGGCCAACCCTAATAGGATATATTGGTCTGGTGGCCTTGAGAGGAGATACTTTACCAAACGTATATATCAATCAGAGTAGGACCTGCTCCCTTCTCCATACCTTGGCCAAGGGGTGTCTTCCGGGCACTACCTTTGTGGCTCTGAGATGTCAAGCAACTGTATGCCAAAACCAGCAAATGAAGCTTATTGTGGCAATCATGAAGAGGCCATATGGTTGTGGTTACTTGGACCCAAGAACTGCATCCCCGTAGGAGGTCCCATTGAGAAGGAACGTTTAAATAGGATGGAGGTGGCAAAGTAAAAAATTCTGGCATTTTGCCCTGAAATAATAGAGTCAATTCTTTTTTTTAAGCATAGACAATTCATTATTTTATTAATTATTTCATTGTTTGACAATCTGATCATTTTAAATACTCTTTTTTTTTTAATCAGATTTTTTTGGTGGAAATTTTTATAACAAGTTTTTAAAAAAAAGGACAGAAAGAAAAACATAACATAAATTTACACACAAAATAAAGGAAAAGTCAGTTAAGCAAATAGAAACAGCATCACCAACAGTAATTTTATTTAATTTATCGTCTAGCCCTTCGACTGTATTAAAAAAAAAGAAAAAAGGATACAGACATTGAATAATATAATATAATATTATAATATAATATAATACAGAAACTGCTACGCTCATGTTATTAACAGTATATTTAATTTAAGGAAAAGAAGGTCAACCCATCCTAAAAAGAGATGGCATGTTAAAAAAAGGCAGGTATTCCAGGTATTTTCAGCCTAAATTGGAACATGGGGCGTCCATCCATTTTTTCATTTTTTCCATGTTTTCTCAAACTTCCGAAATGCCTTACGTTGGAGATTAGTATATTTCTCAAACTATACATGTTTGTCCATTTCCCGTACCCAGTGGTAGGAGAGTTAGGTGATACCCATCAAAAGGCTCTTCATTTACGAGCCAAGAACAACATTCTCACAATGGCCACTGCCTCATCGTGTTCCAAATTATTGGAATTTATTATTGTATACCCAAGGAGACATAGGACAGGATCAGGAGTCAACATAGGATCATATATAGAGTTCATCACATCTATCACATCCTGCCAATACCGGTGCTCTTAGGACCCTTCCACACAAGCATTTATATTACACTGATCAAAACGGGGCTGTGCAAGTAGTGTTGACCCTTTGCCAAGTCCATAGAGTAGGGAAAGAGAACCCAGCTAAGTCATACGACTGGCCTGAAGACTTTGGAAAAGATAAGTATAAGGCTCGGTTTCCACTATTGCAACCCCAAAGTCACGTGATTTTGCCGCAATTTTTTGCCGTGACTTGAAGCAATGCCTGTGTATTCTTGAGGTCTATGGACCTCAAGTCGCATCAAAGTGAGACCAAAGTAGTGCAGGGGACTACTTTGAAGTCGCACAGATATGAACGGTACTCATGGGGTACAACTTGTCATGCGACTTTTCAGTCCCAAGTCGCATGAAAAGTCGCACTAGTGGAAACCTAGCCTTAAAGAGTATAAAATATAACCTGGAGGACCTTCCGGGGTGGAAGAGAGGTGCCGCTAGTTGGGGGGATAGATCCAGAAACCTGGAGTTGAATTTTAAATATGATATAAGTCAGAATTCTCCTTTACCATTAAAGCTTTATGAAAAATCTGAAACATTTTTTATCATCCTCACATTTCTCTTTCATATGGTTTAAAAATATCTTTGAGAATACCGTTTGATTGACGGGTCCCCATTTCATTGTGCTGCGCATATTGCAAACCAATCTGGTCGTCATGCTGGAGAGATGATAAATGTGCATATTGTGAGCACAGATTTAGAGGTAGAACATGAAGACAAATCGGACTCATCAACCCATACCTTCTCCTTATTCCTTTTATGGAAAAATTGTAGAAATTTTATACAAATTATGGTTTATCTACAAAAAAGACAGAGCAAGTGCAAAATGGTATTATGTTTTTAAACCCCCCCCCCCCCTCCAAAAATGTAATATTTATTATTAGGGCACTTACCTGTCCTGGCATCCAGTGGTGTCTTCACCTGAGCTGATTCTTGAATCTGCTATCGGGTGCTGGAGCCGCCATCTCGACTAAGGTAAACCGGCAGTGACACCGTGCAGCTTCACAGCCTGTTTCCTACTGAGCATGCGCAAATTGCATTGTTCTCTGTGAATAGGGTGGCTGTGGGGGAAGGAGGGGGGGACGAACTTCCGGCTCACTTCGCTGTTGTGAAGTGAGCTGGAAGTGGGAGCGGGTACCTGTCAAAATCAGTTACTTGCTCCCCCTTCCCTCCAAAAGGTGCCAAATGTGGCAGGGCAGCAGAGGGGTAGAGGAGGCAGACAAGTGGAGCTTCCCCTTTTGGGTGGTGCTCCACCTTAAAATCCAATTCCAGGTATGGCTTTTATTTTTTTGCAAACTTACATTGGTCCAGCTTTGATCAAAGTAGGTATGTATGTTCCATAGCTGGCCGATTCCTGTAGAAGCTGGAAAACACTGTAGTAGGCAACCCTACTGCGGAAATCACTGTAATGCCGCGTACACACGAGCGGACTTTACGGCAGACTTTGCCCGGCGGACGGGATTTCTTCAGACAATTCGATCGTGTGTGGGCTCCAGCGGACTTTGTTTTCTCAAAAGTTGGACGGACTTAGATTTGAAACATGTTTTAAATCAATCCGTCGAAATCGAGTCCGGTCGAAAAGTCCGCTTGTCTGTATGCTAGTTCGACAGACAAAAAGCCATGCTAGGGCAGCTATTGGCTATGAACTTCCTTGTTTTAGTCCGGTCGTACGTCATCACGTACGAATTTGACGGACTTTGGTGGATTGTGTGTAGGCAAGTCTGTTCATTCAGAAAGTCCGTCGTAAAGTCTGTCAAAAAGTCCGCCGAGTAAAGTCTGTCGTAAAGTCTGACCGAGTGTACGCGGCATTAGCTTTCGCTCTGTACCAGACCCAGAAGTTAACAGTGATCTCTGTAGTAGAGTGCCATTGGACGAGGTGGAGATTGTGACATCACCCCACTGTCTCTCCACCTCGTTCAATTAGAGAATGCTTTGCATTCACTGAGAAAATGCAAAGTGTTCTTTGTATGGCGCCCAACTACAGAGATCACTGTTAGCTTCTGCTCGGTACTGTTGTCAGGGTCAGGGTTCAGGCTGGGAGACCAGCAGCTATAGCAGTAGAGAGGCTCCTACTGACCAGCAGGATAAGTATACATGAAGGTCACCCTGGTGGATGACATGGGCTCGCCCGAGGTACAGGAGTCTAAGCACTAGCCGGTATTCTCCAGAGCTCCTGATGGTGGAGATAGGTTTTGTTGCATTTTAGTACCAGGTCGCGCCCCACCAGAAGATGAGAAACCTGGGGCCCAGATCATGGACATGGTCCTCTTCATCAGGAGCTAGGAGACTTGGATTGCTGCCATCTAAATAAAGTGACAAAATTGATCTTAAATAAATAATCATATCGATATACAACATTTCCATACATCATGCCATAACTTCTCCCCTGTGCCATTTATGATTGAACTATGAGGAATATCTGGGTACACGTTGCCGTCTTTGGGAAGAAGTTATGGCATGATGTATGGAAATGTTGTTTAGAAGTTTAGAAATCCAGATGAAAGGTCCCTGCTATAGAAGAGTAACTATACACACATCCCTGGTGGCCCGTGTCTCCTACCTTCCTTCCACTCCAGTGGTGCAGCCTTTTTGGTATTCAACATTTCTTGGAGTGTCAGATACCTACGAACCCAGCTGTGCAATGTGGTTCCTTCCTTCAATCCAGATGTCACTACAGGACTCAGCAGTAAAGAAGGGGTTTGGTAGATGGAACCAGGGCAAATGGTAGGCATCTTACCACCACCTCCACCCTAGAAGTGATGAATGCCGAAGAGGCTTACATAGGATTAAGCACTGGATCAGGGGAAAAGTAGGAGCCATTGGCTGCTGAGGTCATCTTCCCATGTCTCTTATCTTCCCTCCACCACTGCAGCCTTTTTAAGCCTTTTTCAACATTCAGCAGTTCAGGGAGTGTTGGATACCTGTGTCCCTCCCGTTGCACAATGTGGTTCCTTCTTTTAATTCTGACGTAATTCCAGGACTTTGTGAAGAAGGGATAGGTGGATTGGACCAGGGCAAATGGTAGTAGGGTTGCCACCTCATCACATATTAATTACACAGGTTCTGTGGCTGATTAAAGTGGTAATTAAACTCACTTGGTGCCTTATCTGCATTAAATTAGCCTCAGAACCTGTGTAACTTACATGTCTTCGGGTTTAAAGGGATGGGTGGCAACCCTATATGGTAGGCATCTTACCCCCACCCCAGAAGTGTTGTGTGCCAAAGAGGTTTACAAAGTTTGCAGTGTTGGGGGGGGCTTGGGAGACACTGGCCACCAAGGTCATTATACATGTAGCGGTACCCCCGTAGGCAGGGCCGTCTTTAAGGCAGGGTAAAAGGGGTAGCTGCCCTGGGCCCTGTCATTGTTGTGGGGCCCAAAGCAGCTGCCTCATACTATCCCACTTTAAATTCCCTTGTCCCTCGAAGTTTTAGTCCTGTGCTGTGTCCCAATATCTCAGTGTGAAGTGCTGGTACTAATGCTGCCCAGCTCTGCCCTATTGTTGTGTACAGATGACTCACCTGCAGACCCTGTGTTTACATGTAAATAACCGGCATTTATATGTAAATAGCGGTGGCCTTCATAAGTGAATAGCTGCGGCCAGCAGTATTGATATCTTAATAAAGGTGGCATTCATATGTAGATCATGCCCCACTGCAGTGAGGAGATGATGTGCTGTAACCTCTAGGGACCAATCAGTGAGCAGTATTACTGTACAGTAATCTCTAGCAACCACTTAACAAGCAGAAATCATTTGCTGTAACCTCTAGCAACTAATCAGTGAACCGTAATGTGTGCTGTAACCTCTAGCAACCAGTCAGTAAGCAGCAATGATATGCTGTAAGCGCTGGCAACCAATCACAATTGCTTCCTGATCTTAAACAGTAAACTGATTTTAAGTCTAGCTGCCAATTATTGTATGTCTCAGAGCAGGTGGAGAGTGAAATTGCATGGAGGGGGGCCCAAGAAATTTTTTTCCCAGGGTCCAATCAATATTAAAGACGGCCCTGCCCGTAGGGGCTGCTGGTAGTTGTGGTCCGCCTCTCACCCTGCACAGCCAGGCACAAAAATAGTCAAGAAGCAGTGTTTGTACTTGTAAAAGCATAGGGGCTGAGAACTATATACACCTTCGGTATATACAAGTTCCTCTCTTCTACCTCCAGCACAAACTTGCTTGTAGAACTTCAACTCCCAGGACCAGCTAGCACTGAATTGCTGGCCTGACACTGCCAGGCCCAAAACAGGAAATGACCGCCACCCCTATAGTGTAGCAAAATTGGTAGTCCTAGCACTAGCTGTCCCACGTGGCTACTGATCCCAGTACCACCACTTCAGGCCTTGCCAGCCCTTCTGGCTACAGCTGCCTCTCTCCACTGCCCGTGCCACCACAGTCCTCTCCACTGGCTCTGCACCCTTCCCAGACTGCTCCATCCCAGTCCTCTCAGGCGTGCCTCCCCAGTCCCCCTGACTGTGTGTCGCTCACCAGCCCTCTTGGCTGCAACTTGTTGTTCCTCCTGGAGACTTGCCTGGCAGTTTTCTCCTGCTGTCCTCTCCTTGCTTCCGTGCCTCTTGTCCAGGACACCTCCATTGGTTGTAGGAAGGTCCCGTACACACCCAAGCTCAGGCCCAAGGCCCCCCCCCCAGACTGGGCGGCTCCGTCCAAGGCCACTGACAGCCTAACACTCCATCTCCAGCTTCCACTTGAACAACTCCTCCCCCCAGCTGGGCTGACCCTGGGTATTTAGGGAGGCCTGCACCCTGCCAATCCAAGTTGGGGATTGGTCAGGGCTCCTCAGAATACTCCAGACAGCTCCACCTCACCTCCCTTCTTTCCAGAAGGTTCCAGCACATTCTGTAAATGAATAGGAGGTTTCAGTGATGCTGCCTGTGAATCATCCAGCTCTCCCTGAATTTCTGCAAACCCAGAAAAAAAATCAAGCAGACCGGGCTGCCAGCCAAGCCTGCATAAATTTGCCTACACTGACAAAAAAAACTCTCTCTCACACCTAGCACACTAGAGAGTGCTACATACAGCAGAGCTCTAAAGGGGCAGCAGCATGAGAAGCTGAGGGTAGAGGTGGGGAGGAGACTTGTAAGTAAAAGTGAAACAGCAGGAGAGAAAGGTTAGGTCCCCTCCCTTCAGTGGCGGCTGGTGCTCAAAATTTTTTGGGGGGGCGCAAACAAAATTAAAAATACTGAACCCCCCTCATCAATTGCGGCCTCACTGTGCCCATCAAATGCAGCCATTGTGACCATCGAATGCAGCCACTTGTGCCCAGTATATGTAGCCACTTGTGCCCATCAAATGCAGCCACCTGTGCCCATCAAATGCAGCCAGGCTCGGCTGCCACCTCACTAATCCCCCCCCCTGCAGCTGCTCCTCTCCTGGAGTGACAGGGCTCTCCTCCTCGGCAGCTCTCCTCCTCGGCGGGAAGCGGCGACTCCCCTCCTCGGCAGCTCTCCTCCTCTGCAGGAAGCGGCAGCCGCGACTCCAGTTTCCGCTCGGCTCATCTTCAGGCTTCCTCCACCGTGTCTCCTCTTCCTCCAAAGTGTTAGGCATCCAATCGGATCACCTAATTCTTTGGCCAATCGGGAGACAGGTCTCACTACCTGCCTGTTGATTGGCAGGGAGGAACGTTAGTGTGAATATAGTGAAAATTCATTCGCTATGCCACACAGCAGGGCGGGATAGGGACACAGTGCTCTGCGCCCCGAGCCCACCCTATTTTGAAGCCTATTAGAGCCTCTGGCTCTAATCACGTGCTTCAAAATACCCACCCCCCGCCTATCCCTGCCATAGTATTTCATGTGTCCGGCGTCCTGAAAAGGGCTGGGCACATGATAAGGGAGGGCGGTGGAGGTGCCGGGGGGGGCGGCGCCCGTGCGCCCACAATGTACCAGCCACCACTGCCTCTCTTGCTAGACAGGGCTGAGCTGGGGGCCAGAGATGTGTATATCTCTGCGCCCCCATATACATGTATTTCTTCCGTGTACTTAGCTGTTTGCCTGAAGTGTGCATTTGAATTGTAGATCCACTTTAACTCATATTCTTGCATAAACTCAGATTAGTACTCCTAATTTTTTCCCCCTGCTGTCCAAGAAGGTACAGGGTGAGAGCTATGCGTCAGCCCAATATGACTTTTGTTCTAGGTTGGAGTTAAAATTTAATAAGTACATTGCATGTTAAACAAACTTCATTGTCTTGAATCATACCATGTCTCAACCTAGTTTATGGTTGTGTGAACCAGGCAAATAAAAAATAATTAAATCAATGTGGCAATTGCAAACAAAAAAAAATGTGATAAATAATTTCCCACCTGTGATGTCTGTAACAGGTAAGGTAATTTATAAAGAATGTTATTACATTCAATACAATAAAAATTTAGGGAAGCTGGAGTTTGACGTTGTTATCTTACAGCACTGAAACCTGTATTAGATATGTATAATCTCCCCAGGGCCATATCAGGGGAGAATGCCATCTTGGCGAGCAATCCCTCCCCCCATAATTTGTTGTTAGGATTCTGAGGGTTGGGCCGCACAGCGTTGTTGGTTGCTAGGATGCTAAAGGCTGCACAGTGTCCTAGGACACTTGTGACCGCGTCACACAGCGTCATTGGTTACTAAGATGCTGGTGGCTGATTTGCACAGTGTTCTCGGTTACTCAGATGCTGGTGCCAGAGCCATACAGCATTATTTGTTGCAAGGACACTAGTGGGCGAGCCACACAGCATCATTGGTTGCTAGGATGCTGGTGGCCTGGGCTATAGATTAATGGTTGTGGAGGCTGATGGCCTTTGTTTCTAGGATGCTGGTGACTTGACTGCACACTGGATGCACAGTGTCCTTGGTTGCTAGGATGCTGGTGGCCGAACCACAGCATCATTGGTTGCTAGGACGCTGGTGGCCTGGGTTGTACATCATTGGTTGCAGAGGCTCATGGCCTTTGTTGCTAGGATGCTGGTGACTGGACTGCACAGCATCATTGGTTACTATGACACTGGAGGCTAGGCTACACTAAGTCCTTGGTTGCTGGGATGCTGGTGACCAGATTGCACAGCACCATTGGTTGCTAGAAGGCCAGTGGCTTGAGCTGTAGATCATTGGTTGCGGAGGCTGATGGTCTTCATTACTAGGATGCTGGTGACTGAACTGCACAGCATCGTTGGTTACTTGGACACTGGAGGCCAGGCTACACTAAGTTCTTGGCTGCTAGGATGCTGGTGGCCAGACTGCACAGCATCATTGGTTGCTAGGATGCAGGTGGCAAAGCTGCACATTATCATTTTTTGATATGGTGCAGGTGGCTGTCTGCCCCATAACAACCAATGAAGCTGTACTGTTCAGGGGCTGAACCTACACTGAGGATGTGGCAACCGGTACACTCTGGCTTCAGTTCCATGAACCCCCCCCCCCCAAATTATGCCTCCATGAGAGCCATCTCAACTGTACTGGTTCTTCCCTTTTGTCCAGGGGAGGCCCCTTTGTCTCCCCCATCTGTCTCTCTCTTTAGGACTGTTCTGGAAGCCTGGATTGGTAATGAGGAATTTAAAGGTTCATGGTTGACTAAGCCAATTAAACAATCAGCCATATCTGCCAATCTAATAAGCTGCCTGAGCCTAACAGGTTGATCAACATCCCTGAGTTATCAATATCAATTATGGTTTGTGTGTGCCACATGGCATAAGACCTTATGGTTTAGCTGCTAATAGACCACTTCCTTGGGGATACAAGTTGATTTCAGGATATGGAGGTGGTCCCATGCAGTCCTCTACTTACATTCTCTGTGGCCTCCTATCCTATGGTATATTCCATTTTTTTAAATAAATTTGAATGTGTACAGAAGTACGTATAAAACATAATCTGTCACCTCCATATCTCCTGAGGAAGTAGACTTGGTGAAAGTGTAGAGTTCATATTATCTAATCGTCGAAGCTGTAAATAGTTTTCATTCTTAGATTTTACAACAAGGTGTTATACTAATACTGTATGATTAACGGTTAGGATTTTACTAGCAGGTTAGGGGTACTTTTTACACATTCATATTTTTAAAAACAATATATCATAGGACAGGGGTCCACAGAGAATGTTAGTGGAGACCATGGGCCACATCCCTGAAACAACTTGTATCCCCCAGGAAGTAGTCCATCATTATCTAACCATAAGGTCCTCCTGTACCCTTTATGGTCTGCTTGAGCTAGGGGGGGCAGAATATTATTGCTTAACAACTGATAGAAGACTTCCTGAGGGATGCAAGTTGTTTCGGGGATGCCGTAGTTTGGATCCAAATTCTTTTACAACACCATAGAAAGCTCAAAGAGGCAAATCTAAGTGATGAGCGAGTCATATCTCAGTTTGGCCCCATGCAGTCCTCCCCCAACACTCTTCTTGGACCCCAGTCATATGGTTTATTGTGTTTTCAAATTTGGATGTATAAAAAAAAGTACATATAACATAATCTGTAACCTCCATATCTCCTGAGGTCTGCGAAATGTGCAGAGTTCATATTATCCCATTGTTGAAGCTGTGAATAATAGTTTTCTTCGTTTTTTACAACAAGATGCTATACTAATATGATTAACTGTTGGGAATTTGCTAGCAGGTTTTAGGTGCTTTTTACACATTCATATTTTTAAAAACAATATATCATAGGACAGGGGTTCACAGAGAATGTTAGTGGAGACCATGGGCCACATCCCTGAAACAACTTGTATCCCACAGAAAGTAGCTAAAAGGTCCTTATGTACCCCTGTGCTAGGAAGGCAGGACCTTTACCTGCTAATAGAATACTTCCTGGGGGAATTAAGTTGTTTCCGCCATGACATAGTTTGGATCCCAATTCCTTTACAACTCAACATCATACAAATCTCACAGAGGCTAATCTAAGTGATGCGTGAGTCATATCTCACTTTGGTCCCATGCAGTCCTCCCCCAACACTCTAAACGGACCCCGGTCCTATGGTATATTGTTTTTTAATTTTTTTTATTTGGATGTATAAAAAGTACATATAACATAACCTGTAACGTAACCCCCATATCTCAGGAGGAAGTGGACTTAGTCTGTGAAACGCGTAGCCTTCATACTATCCCATTGTTAAAGCTGTGAAAAATCAAAAGTATAAAGAAAATTTGAAAAAAAAAAAAAGCTGTGAATAGTTTTTCTCGTTGGATTGAACAGCAAGATGTTATACTGATATGATTAACTGTTGGGATATTACTAGGTGGGTATATGTACAGATATCAATAAAGAAAAAAAGTATCCAAGAGACACTGATGGGAGTTCATACAAAGTACTCAGAGAACAAAAATATTTGGAGATCTCACTGGATCAAGTTAGGCTTCTCACAGCAGACAAGGCTACCCTTCCAGTGGGTACCCCAGCAGGTTACCAGAAAAAAAAACATGCCCTAATGGAAGCAGCACCAGAACAAATGTTAAAAGAGTCCAAATTCATTTCTGAATTCATACAATTTTTTCTTTAAATAGTTTTGCAGGTCAGAAAAAACTCCCTGTTCATCAGGGCTACAACAAAACCCAATATAATGTAAATTATGATAAATGTCACATTGTATTGTTGTTTGTTGCTGCCATGATGAAGGGGGAGTTTTTTCTGACCCCCGAAACACGTAATCTGTCTTTTAATGAATGTAACATTGTATTGTTATTTGTTGTTGCCTTGATGACGGGGGAGTTTTTTCTGACCCCCGAAACACGTTACCTGTCTTTTAATATAAACGAATAAATGAAATTGGGCTCTTTCATCCTTTGGTCTGGTTCTCCTTTCATATGTACAAATATGGGAGATCTATTGTACAGCACTTTCTATCTTGCAGGGCAGGTTTTATAATGATTTGCCAATAAATACAAATTATATTGGAATCATACTTTGATATTACTTGGCTTTTGCTTATACCTGTATGTTCGGAATCAACAGTAGAGATGGCCATATCAGGGTGGCTACACTCAGGAAACTAAGAACAGACTATATGTGCTTGTAAGCCTCAAAAAATAAAATCCAAAAATAAAAAAAAGCCTGCAAGACAAAGGCATAATGAGTTAGTATGCAACGCATACTAGCTCATTATGAAATACTTACCTTAGAGTTATGCCCTGAATCAGCGCCGGCACACCGCTGACAGGGCCGACATCTTTCCCGGAGTTACTTCCAGGTTCGCAGGCTATGGTGCTGTGGTTGGCCGGAGGCGCAACGACGTCACTGCGGCACATGAGCGCAGGAGCTGCCGGTCATGGTATGGGCCCTGAAGAAACGGCATGAGCCGGCTGTTCCTTCAGTGCGCATGCGCCGATGATGTCGGGGGAAGCGTATATTGTAAATATCTCCTAAACGGTGCAAGTTTAGGAGATATTTACAGTACCTACAGGTAAGCCCTATTATAGGCTTACCTGTAGGTACAAACAAAAAGGGGTTGTAAACCCTCGTTTTTTTTTTTTTTTTTAAATAACAAACATGTCATCTTTACCTTCACTGTGCAGTTTGTTTTGCACAGAGTGGCCCCGATCCTCGACTTCTGGGGTCCCCCGGTGGCACTGGTAGCTCCTCCCCGCATTGAGTGCCCACGTTGGAGAAGGCTCTCCTAAGGTGGACGTCCCTGCGGGCGCGCTCCCGAGTCCTGCTTCTGTGTACATTCACACAGAATGCAGGACTAGGCCCCGCCCCCCCGGCGCCCACGTCATTGTATCTGATTGATAGCAGCGACAGGAGCCAATGGCTGTGCTGCTATCAATCTGTCCAATCAAGAGCTGAGACAATGGGCAGAGAGGTAGAGCGTGTCTCGGCCGTGGGAACGAAGGGGTTCAGGTGAGTAAAACGAGGGGGCTGCTCAGTGTAATTTTTTTTTCGATAAAAATAACAAACGTGTTATACTTACCTGCTGTGTTGCAGTGGATTTGCACAGAACAACCCAGACCCTCCTCTTCTCGGGTCCCTCTTCTGTGATCCTGGCCCCTTCCTCCTGTTCTGTGCCCCCCACAGTAAACAGCTTGCTATGGGGGCACCTGAGCTGTGTCACAGCTTCCTGTGTCCATTCAGACACGGAGCCCCGACCCGGCCCCCCCCCGCTCCCTCTCTCCCCTGATTGGCTAGCTGACTTTGATTGACAGCAGCGGGACCCAATGGCGTCGCTGCTGTATCTCAGCCAATCAGGAAGGAGAATCGTGGACATCGCTGGACAGAGAGGGACCTCCGATAAGGGGGCTAAGGGGGGCTGTGGCACACAGAAGGCTTTTTATCTTAATGCATAAAATGTATTAAGATTAAAAAAAACCTTCTAACTTTACAACCCCTTTAAGCTAGTCAAGCTAGTTTATTAACAGTGAAACAGAACACATCCAAACACCAGAAACCAAAATACACAGCAAACGTGAAAATACATGTGAACCCTTAACCGGAGTGATAAAATACACAACAACCTAACTATAATACAATATATACAATGGGGAAAACAGAAAAGCAGGAAAAACTGGAGGTGCAGGGAGCAGATGGGAAGGGGCACCGACACCGGGATCAGGAACAAGGAAGAGCAGGTACAAAGCAGCAGGATACAGGATACAGAGTACAGGGCAAGAGCAGGGACAGGATAACAGCTAGAAGGATCTGGCAATCAAAGCAAAACTCTGGAGCTAAAAGGCACTAAAAGGGAGGACCTAAATACCCTCCCAGCATCAGGTGGAAACTGATTACTGCAGCTGGGTCTGCTGCTGGCTGCTGGGAGACACTTGCTGGAGCCACTGCAGTTCTCTGGGCAGAAGGTTGTAATTCCAGTGTCCACCAGCAGGTGTCTCCCAGCAGCCAGCAGACCCCAATAATTAGCTTCCACCTGATGCTGGCTGCTGGAAGTGTATTTAGGTCTTCCCCATTCAGTGCTTTTTTGCTCCAGTGTTTTGCTTTGCTTGCTGCCAGATCCTTCTAGCCGTTATCCTGTTCCTGCTCCTCCCCTGTACACTATACCCTGTATCCTGTTGCCTTGTGCTGATGCAGGCCCTAACATATCAATTGGTACCTTTAAATGTCCTATTATAGACTATTTTTCATTTATTCACGTGTATTTAGGATGTTGGTGCTTTAGGTTACAGAAAGGACCCCTATATACATAATTCTTCTTTTGTAACAGAATTAACCATCTTCAAGATAAAATAAAGAGTCATTGAGCAGGTCCTGAGTCCCATGAGAACCTTTGAATGGAAACTTTTTACATTTGATTCGAGTGCATGGTTTCATAAAACATGATTAAACTCCAGCTTGGAGCAGTTCATTTCCTAATATTTAATTTGCTGGTGATTAGGGAAAGATTACCTCTGCGGTTGCCGGTGCCTGGCAGCATTAATGGAGTTCAGCGGCTCTAAGTCACTGTAACTAAAGCACCCAATGACATGACAGGCTCCTGCCTGCAAATGCATGAATTACCATTGCATTACATTGCAGCATACTCCTGACAAGTCCAACATGATTAGCTCATCTCTATAAACATCTGCTTTAATCTGATTATGACTTCTTTCTGGTGGGGGAGAGAGAGCGAGGAGCAAGAGAGACTGAAGATGGGCAATTTCCCATTCTGGAAAGAGTTAGGAAAGAGCTGACAGAAAGAGGAACCAGGGCCAAAGAGAGAAAAACAAAACCAAAGAAGCAGCAGAGTGCGTGTTGGTCTGTGATCTCAGAACACAATTTCTGGGGACCAGATGGCTGTGGGAAGCTAGGCTGGTTTTAAAGGCCAACTGAACTTTCAGTTCAGTTCAGATAAATACATTCCAGGTGCAAAGTCTTACAGCTTATTTTCTTTTAAAAAGCAGCCAGAGCCTCAGTAAAAAAGCTTGTCCCCTTGCCTGCTACCTACCTCAACCTCTGGATGGACACCAATTACTCTCTTAGCCGCCTCCTGCCTCTATTTCTGCTCCTACACTAAACCTCTGCCATATTGTTACCCTGTCTCCACAGCATTTCTACCTAGTTCCTGTAAATCCTTGGTGGGGTGATCCTTAGGGCCATGACTAGGTGTCAGCTTGTAGCAAAGTAGCCCAGGGGCCACCAGAGTCACCAACCCATCATTCCTTGCAGGGTGCTCTGGTGAAAACCAAGTTGTCACTTGGGTCTTGCCTTGGTGGAGCAGATGTCACCTGCCAGGGGTATCCTTGCAGGGTGCTCTGGTGAAGATAAAGTTGTCACTTGGGTCTTGCCTTGGTGGAGAAGCTGTCATCTGCCAGGGGTATCCTTGCAGGGTGCTCTGGTGAAGACCAAGTTGTCACTTGGGTCTTGCCTTGGTGGAGCCAATGTCAAACGCCAGGGGTATCCTTGCAAGGTGCTCTGGTGAAGACCAAGTTGTCACTTGGGTCTTGCCTTGGTGGAGCCAATGTCATCTGCCAGGGGTATCCTTGTGAGTGCTCTGGTGAAGACCAAGTTGTCACTTGGGTCTTGCCTTGGTGGAGCCGATGTCACCTTCCAGGCGTATCCTTCCAGGGTGCTCTGGTGAAGACCAAGTTGTCACTTGGGTCTTGCCTTGGTTGGGTCAATGTCACCTGCCAGGGGTATTCTTGCAGGGTGCTCTGGTGAAGACCAAGTTGTTACTTGGGTCTTGCCTTGGTGGAGCAAATGTCACCTGCCAGGGGTATCCTTGTAGGGTGCTCTGGTGAAGACCAAGTTGTCACTTGGGTCTTGCCTTGGTGGAGCCAATGTCACCCGCCAGGGGTATCCTTGCAAGGTGCTCTGGTGAAGACCAAGAAGTTGTCATTTGGGTCTTGCCTTGGTGGAGCCGATGTCACCTTTCAGGGGTATCCTTGCAGGGTGCTCTGGTGAAGACCAAGTTGTCACTTGGGTCTTGCCTTGGTGGGGCCAATGTCACCTGCCAGGGGTATCCTTGTAGGGTGCTCTGGTGAAGACCAAGTTGTCACTTGGGCCTTGCCTTGGTGGAGCCAATGTCACCCTCCAGGGGTATCCTTGCAGGGTGCTCTGGTGAAGACCAAGAAGTTGTCACTTGGGTCTTGCCTTGGTGGAGCCGATGTCACCTTTCAGGGGTTTCCTTGCAGGGTGCTCTGATGTAGACCAAGTTGTCCCTTGGGTGAGCCCATCTCACCTGCCAGGGCCATGATCAGGTGCCAGATTGCAGCAAGCTTGTTTAAATTGCCAAGTGTGTGGCCAACATAATTGTTTGCAGCAGACCTAGCCAGTTAGAACAAGGTTTGAAGTAATTGAAAAGCTATCCCGAAAATAATTTAAAGTGGGACTTTCACATAGACATCTGAAGATTCTGCCTGTAGCTGCTATTCAAATATCAGGTATTGAAATCAGCTTGCTTCTTTAATAGCTGTCCAGATATGGTTAGTTACCGGACAAGCCAATCAAGCAGCAGGCTAATTTCTTTAGTTGGTGCTTATGTCTGTGATCTCAGAACACCATTTCTGGGGACCAGATGGTGGTGGGAAGCTAGGCTGGTTTTAAAAGCCAACTGAACTTTCAGTTCAATTGAGATAACTACATTCCAGGTGCAAAGTCTTACAGCTTATTTTCTTTTAAAAAGCAGCCACAGCCTCAGTAAAAAAACTTGTCCCCTTGCCTGCTACCTACCTCAACCTCTGGATGGACACCGACCACTCTCTTACCCGCCTCCTGCCTCTATTTTTGCTCCTACTCTAAACTTCTGTCATATTGTTACCCTGTCTCCACAGCATTTCTACCTAGTTCCTGTAAATCCTTGGTGGGGTGATCCTTAGGGCCGTGACTAGGTGTCAGCTTGTAGCAAAATAGCCCAGGGGCCACCAGAGTCACGTTCCTTGTAGGGTTCTCTGGTGAAGACCAAGTTGTCACTTGGGTCTTGCTTCGGTGGAGCAGATGTCACCTGCCAGGGGTATCCTTGCAGGGTGCTCTGGTGAAGACCAAGTTGTCACTTGGGTCTTGCCTTGGTGGAGCAGATGTCACCTGCCAGGGGTATCCTTGTAGGGTGCTCTGGTGAAGACCAAGTTGTCTCTTGGGTCTTGCCTTGGTGGAGCCAATGTTACGTGCCAGAGGTATCCTTGTGAGTGCTCTGGTGAAGACCAAGTTGTCACTTGGGTCTTGCCTTGGTGGAGCCAATGTCACCTTCCAGGGGTATCCTTGCAGGGTGCTCTGGTGAAGACCAAATTGTTACTTGGGTCTTTACTTGGTGGAGCCAATGTCACCTGCCAGGGGTATCCTTGTAGGGTGCTCTGGTGAAGACCAAGTTGTCACTTGGGTCTTGCCTTGGTGGAGCCAATGTCACCCGCCAGGGGTATCCTTGCAGGGTGCTCTGGTGAAGACCAAGAAGTTGTCATTTGGGTCTTGCCTTGGTGGAGCCGATGTCACCTTTCAGGGGTTTCCTTGAGCCAAATCCTTTTTTTTTGGGGTCTCACATACTTCCCCTCCCAGACACTGCAGCTCACAGTGGGAGGGTTTCAGCAGCAGAGGCGGTGCTCCCAATCCAGAAAGCAGTGGACAGGACTAGGTGTCGCCAAGGGTTGATTTGTGAATCAGAAGTGACAATGTCACATCCCTGCAACATCTTCTCATCCCACTGTATTGCAATCAGGCACCGCCTACATGAGAGTGACAACTCTGCTCTGAATTCAGGAGCAGTGCAGCATTGTTGCCACCACATCACAGGAAGCTGCATTAGGTGGAGTTTACTGGCAGAATCAACAGGTATTTGTGGGACTTTGCAAGGGGACTAAGAAAAAAGCCTAAGACTAGGTTCACACCTTGTGTGTATCGGGAATATGCGCAAAATCGCACTCCTGTTGGACATGCACAGAAACGCGTTGTCTTTTAGCAGACATGCAGTGGTGCCATTATTTGTTAATGGCACCTCCACATATTCACTAAAAGCGCATGTTTTTTGCACGTACCAAGTCGCATAATGCCCTCAGCATCATGGGCTTCCGCGCAGCAAGATTTTGAAAAAGGGTCAGGGACTTTTTTTTTGCATGTTTCTTGCTTGTAGGGCGGCCCATTGGAATGAATGGCCTGCTCTACACATGATGCGTGGCAATGCACGCATTTTCCCTCCCACCTGTATGGTGTGAACCTAGCCTAAGTGCAGATAGACACTTTTTTTCTTTAAAGAGAGGTCATAGTTCTACTTCAGCCTATTTATAAAAACATTTCTGTACGAATACCCCAGCATTCCCATTGCGAATAATCCCCGTAATGTGTCTTAATATGTGTACTTCCTTTGATCTCCAGCTCCATCTAGTGGCCTGTATTTTTCATGATTGTGGTATTGCAGAAAATACTGCATTATGGCCACTAGATGGCGCTCATGATCATAGAAAATACACATATTAGACACATTATGGGGATTATCCACGACAACTGATGCAACTGCTGAGGCATCATTGTACAGGACATTTTTTATAAATAGATCCTGCTGAAGCATTTCATTCACAGGAAATATAGGGCAGCTTTTACAGCAGATTACTAAATGTGCTCACCAACAAAAGCTCTATTGTATTTATTTTTTTTTACATTTATAATATCTTATAATTAATTAATATGGTAATCTAACTTGGGTAAACCTTAAAACCTTAAAATATTAAAGCTGGAATTTTTCCAGGTTATTTCAAAAATCTTGCAGTCAAGCCACCCATTGTTGCCGACCTCTACAGTCGCATTGATTAAAGGATTATAATCTTTTCTCAAGACCTGCATTAGTCCAGGATTTCAGACGTATCTGGCCACATAAAACCTTTTGTGTCTCTCATGATTGTTGAGTCATTGTATTTGCGAGGTTCTTTTTTTTTTTTTCGAACCATTGTCACACACCAGTTCAAATATTTAATTAAGACAGCAAAGTTACTTCAATTAGGCAGCTATTTTTTCTCTAAACAGTATTCCAGCCAAAAACAACAGAATAAACATGAATAGCTCCTTAAAAGTTAAAATAACAAAACCTGCTAACCTGCTTTTTCTGCAATACTCACCACCACCACCACTAGGTGTCCTCAGTCTGATTGGCCTAGCGGCCAACCCACACCCTCCGAGCCCCGGTCATCCTGGAACTCCCCCCCCCCCCCCAGCCTCTGAATGGACAGTGAAAGGAGAAGCAGCACAGCGATGAACTCATCTCTCTGTCGCTCTCTTCTCTCCTCCTATCAGCATGCATCTTGTCAGCACAACGGATTGACCCCCTTGTGCCGCTTCCTAGCAGTAGTTCAGAAATGAGCAATTGCGCGCGCAGGGCCGCTGATAAGGCAGTACAGCCAGCCCTCCTGTACCAGGCCCAGGCCCCATCATTTAAAAAGGGGGGCCCGAGCAGGAGCGACGGCTGTACTATCTTTTTTCCAACTCTTGTTGCTCCCCCTGCAGCTCTGCTGGCTTCTCCTCCTTTTTCTTCCTCCGGCTGCATTGCAGGGGGATTGGAACCTGCGCCCGCCCCCCCCTGCTGTCCGGGCCTTCCTGTGTATCCCCTTGCCCTGCAGGACTGCCAGCTTCCCTCCTCTCCTCTACTGCCAGAAGCTGCTGAGGGCACACAGGGGAATGTGCAGTAAATATGTCCCATTTGCCAGCCTCTTCCTTTCCTGAATGAACACAGTGAACGATTGGCACCGAACCCTCACTGTGTCCATTCATCACTGAAGCATAGTAAATTGTGTTTTCTATGCTTCAGGTTGTGAATGAACAGGAAGCCTCATGCCGCGTACACACGGCCGGACTTTCCGACAGAAAAAGTCTGATGGGAGCTCTTGGTCGGACATTCCGACCGTGTGTATGAACCATCAGACTTTTTCTGTCGGCATTTCCGACGGACTCAGATATAGAACATGTTCTAAATCTTTCCGTTGAAAATGCCGACGGAGTTTAGCCCATTGGCACGTCCGCTCGTCTGTACGCGGCATTAGTGTGTTACCCTAAAGCCAGCACCTTACCGACTCCTGCCTGTTCCTGACCTTGAACTCGATCCTGACCCATCACCTGTTTCACTGGTTGCTGCTGAACTCAACTCCATACTGCTAGGTTTCCAAGCTCAAGTTCACTACTCCAGCTTCCTGGTATCTGCACCCTTCCACTGCCCTAGCAGTCCCTGTCTTCTCCACCAGGGGTGCTTGCATGGGATATGCACAAGAGACCACCCTTGTCACCTCGGGCCCCACAGTCAGGTACGTGACATTCAGTGAGGAACATTGATGTCAGTGATAGACATTGGTCCCAGTGGGGGACATTGGTTTCAGTTGGCAGGGGGGGGGCATCAATGTCTCAGTGTCAGTCAATGTCCCCAAATTACATCAATGCCCCCCACTGACACCAACGTCCCTCACTTACACTAATTACCAATGCCCCCAACTGAACATCAATGTCCCCCACTGAGACCAATGTCACTGACACCAATATCCCTCGCTGACACCAGTGTCCATCACTGACACCAATAATCTTCACTGAATGTCACTTATCTGACTATAGAGCCAGAGCGGCATAGCTGTCAGTGACGGACATTGGTGTCAGCAGAGAATATTGGTGTCTGTGACATTGGTCTCAGTGGGAGACATTGGTGTTCATTTGGGGGCATTGGTATTCAGTGGGGGACATCGGTGTCAATGAGGGATGCTGGTGTCATTGGGGGACATTGGTGTCATTTGGGGTCATTGGTCTCAGTGGATTACTTACCTGTCCATGCTGTGCGTCCCGTGGAGCTGCCTCTATTTGATGGAACTATAGTGCTTCCTTAGACTACTCAGTTAAAGTTGGGTACTGGAATATGGATAACAACACCCAACATTCAGCAGAATACAAGGCTGTAGGATGCTGGGATTTTGCCAACATTCTGGGACAGTCCAGTGGAATCCAGGACTGTTGGGAAGTCTGTGATGGCACAGTAGGAAGATAGTAAGAGTGGGACTTTTAATGCAGAAAACATATGAGAATTAAACACTAGGCAACAGTGTCCCAGATCATCTAACCCAGGGGTAGGCAACCTCAGTCCTCCAGCTGTTTTGATACTACAAGCCCCATGAGACATTGCAAGACCCTGACAATCACAGGCATGACTCCTAGAGGCAGAGGCATGATGGGATTTATAGTTTCATCACAGCTGGAGGGCCGAGGTTGCCTATCCCTGATCTAACCTATCTCTAACCCTTCGCCCTAACAGTAAAGGCCACCCTCTTGAGCCCATCAATGGTGAGAACTTGCCTGTTGGATAGGCAAGACTTCACTTCCCCGTTGGTGACTCTGTAGACTTTAGCAATCTACTCTCTGATGTGTTCTAGGATTGCTAGTGTCACATAGGCCTAACTCTGCCGCCTTGACCTTAAACTTTAAATAGAACTTAAGACAAAAACCTTTTTATTTATTTTTTTAGTTTTAGATAGAAGGGGATTTTTCTAACCTCTTCCAGGGTTTTATTGCTGTTTTTGTCCCTTCTGGGGAGAACTCCTCTCACTTGGCTGGTTGAACGAAGCCTAAAGTAAAAGACGTTTCTCACACGATCTTGTGAACCCGTAAGCTGATTATCAACAACTTAAGTCTAACGCAATCTGATCTGGCCAGTAATGTGTCGGCCATTCCCGGATTTGGTAAACTTCAATTGTTGACATTGGATCGTATTGAGATGTTCATTCCTACAAGTCACACAGCAATCTGTCCCACGGTCTATAATATCGTCACTGAGATCTGGCAGCAGCTTAACAATCGCAGGTATGAAGACACAGGAATGCCAGTTAATCAGCAGTTTAACAATAGACAGGACCATAAAAACCCCTATAATTACTTTGTGCTTGAGAATGAAGCAACAGATTATTTCAATCACATGCCAGAAACTTGAGACGTCTGTGCACGCTAACAATGGTGGTGAGCACTAACAGTAGTGGATTTAAAGAGATTTTTTTGTGTTGCGATATTTCCATGAGAAAGACAGGAGAGGCTTGCTTGTTCTTGAACAAACTGCCTTGGACTTGCAGTGGTCTAACCCAGCCAGGGGCGGACTGACCATTGAACGATTAGGGCACTGCCCGAGGGCCCTGGGCCACTAGGGGGCCCCATCAGGGTTGCCAGCCTCAGTAAAACCAGGGACAGTATCTGTGTTTCTGTGTTTTTTTTACATCTGTCTGTGTGTACAGGTATGTGTATACTGTGTGATTGTATACTGTGTGTGTGTATACTGTGTGTCCCCATAATCTCTGTCTGGGGGCCCCATAATCTCCTATTGCCCGGGGGCCCCATAATCTCCTATTGCCCGGGGGCCCCATGAGTTATCAGTCCGCCCCTGAACCCAGCTATTCTTATCCAAGGTTTCATGGAACCCTTTGGTTCCTCCAGAGGTTGCTAGGGTTTCCTTGATCTTTGACTAACTGACCTCCCATTTGATGGTACCTACATAGTTCCAGGGTAAGGCCACTTGGCAGAACCATCTACATCAGTGGCGTCCAAACTGTGGCCCAGGGGCTGTATGTGGCCCTTTGTTTGCTTTTAACAGTGAAGGGCACGATTCCTCCCAATGACACCAAAGATGGGGACATTTCCTACAAATGATATCAACTATGGGGCACAGTTCATTCCACTGACACCAACAATGGGTCCCAATGACATTAATGAGGGGCACTATTCCTCCCAATGACACCAGTGGTGGGGGATTTTTTACTCCCACCAATGCTGGGGACATTTTGTACTTCTGATGGCCACAGTCAGCCCCCCCTTAAAGTCTGAAGGACAGTAAACTATCCCTTTAAATGTTTGGAGTCCCCTGATCTACACAGAACCCAATGATCTTTGCAGCTCTCTGTATTGCCCCGTACACACGGTCGGACTTTGTTCGGACATTCCGACAACAAAATCCTAGGATTTTTTCCGACGGATGTTGGCTCAAACTTGTCTTGCATACACAAGTTGTCGGAAAATCCGATCGTTCTAAACGCGGTGACGTAAAACACGTACGTCAGGACTATAAACGGGGCAGTGGCCATTAGCTTTCATCTCTTAATTTATTCTGAGTATGCGTGGCACTTTGTTCGTCGGATTTGTGTACACACAATCGGAATTTCCGACAACGGATTTTGTTGTCGGAAAATTTTATAGCCTGCTCTTAAACTTTGTGTGTCGGAAAATCCGATGGAAAATGTGTGATGGAGCCTACACATGGTCGGAATTTCCAACAACAAGGTCCTATCACACATTTTCCGTCGGAAAATCCGATCGTGTGTACGGGGCATAAGAGTGGCATTCTGACCCCAACTGTAGAAGGCATTCTTCCCACCAGCCACCAAAGTTAAGAGCATTTTCCCATTGACTACCAATAAATTGGATTTAGCAAACATTATTCTTGCACATGAGCCCTTTAGGACTTTGGAGTCCATTTTTACTAGCGGTGGGTCAACTGGGACCCATCCCACTGTCACCTAGACTTGGGCACTGCTCAGTTCTATCAAGCTGTCAATCAACACACAGTCAATAGGTATTTTTTACGTGGCCAGTAGTAAAATTGGGGTGGGGCAAATATTGTTCTTGCACATGGGCCTTAAATGATGGCACTTAGGAGTCTTTTTTTACTAGAGGTGGGACAAATGGGTGTTGGGACCCATGCCCTGTCACATTAGATTAGACACTGCTCAATTCTGTTTACTTGACCAGCATTTCAATTGGGGAGGGGTGGGCAATCATGTTCTTGCACATGGGCCCTCCAAGGATGCTGGAGTCCTTTTTTACTAGAGGTAGGTCAGATGGGTGTTGGGACCCTTCACACTGTCACGTAGACTTGGACACTGCTCAGTTCTATCAAGCTGTCAATCAATACACAGCCAAGAGGTATTTTTACGTGGCCAGTAGTTAAATTGGGGTGGGCGTGGGGCAAACATTGTTCTTGCACATGGACCTTATATTATGGCACTCAGGAGTCTTTTTTTTTACTACAGCTGGGACAAATGGGTGTTGGGACCTGTCCCACTGTCACATAGACAATGCTCAATTCTTTTTTACTCGACCAGCAGTTCCATTGGGGGAGGGGTGAGGCAAACATTCCTACACTGAGGCCACTTGTTGACTCTGTCCATCCCTGGTGAACTCCGGCAGCGCTCAGTGTGACATTTCGATCCGTCTTATCGCAGAATGAATACTACTAGAATATCAATGGAACAATAAATGGAGATAGCATTGATATAGATATCTCTATAGACTTGCGGTGAGATAAAAAAGCTGTAAAAGTCAGTCAATATGCTGTATAGATTGGCATAAGCTCTACATGTATGCGGTATGGAAAAAATAATGGAAACTACCTACAATATAAAATAACTGGTGTAAGGGGGCTGGGAACCTCTTCCTGCATAGTCACAGGTTTAACTGGGTTACTCTATACAATATATAAAAACAAGTATTTTTTTTTTATAAACACATTTAAGCTCCGGTTCACACTAGTCTAGGTTCACACTAGTCATGCAGTATCACATGACAAGAAAAATCTCATTGATTTCATATGTTATATGCCTGAAATTCAACTTTAAACTGCTACTAGATGGTGCTGCTGAGTATCTTAGGAAATAAGTATGCTCCTCAGCACCATCTAGTGGCCATGCATTGTAAATAAATCATTCAGGTAAACAGTATATTTTATATGTTATATGCCTGAAATCCAACTTTAAATAAACTGCTCCTACATTAACTCTTCTAGGGCTGCTGCCATCACATTGAAGAGGGTGGCATTCAAAAGCAGTCTTAGCGCTTTTGGTTAGGGAAGCACAGCAAGCTCATATAACCCCAGATTTGGACACATAGAGGTGTAATTATAGAAAAAAAAATGCATAGCTGTTTGTTCAGCAAAACTACATGTGAATTTGTTCTGTGCGAATGAGCCAAAATCAAATGTCCTCAGGCTATATTCTCTGCAGATTGAATGTTATGCATTAAAAAAAAATGTAAATGAGGAAAATGCCTACTAGATGGCGCTGAGCATCCTAGAAAATAGGTATGCACCTCAACGCCATCTAGTGGCCATGCAAATGGGGCAAAATCAAATGTTCTCAGTCTATATTCTCTGCAGATCAAATGTAATTCATTAAAAAAAAAAAGTGTGAATGGCGAAAATACCGCATTATGGCCACTAGATGGTGCTGATTATCCCAGGCGCCTCAGCACCATCTAGCATGAATGGTGAAAATACCACATTGTGGCCACTAGATGGTGCTGATAAGCCAAGGCTCCTCAGCACTTTCTAGTGTGAATGGTGAAAATACCATTATGGCCACTAGATGGCGCTGATTAACTTAGGCGCCTCAGCAACAGCTAGTGTGAATGGTGAAAATACCACATTATGGCCACTAGATGGTGCTGATTATCCCAGGCGCCTCAGCACCATCTAGCATGAATGGTGAAAATACCGCATTATGGCCACTAGATGGTGCTGATAAGCCAAGGTGCCTCAGCAACAGCTAGTGTGAATGGTGAAAATACCACATTATGGCCACTAGATGGCGCTGATTATCCCAGGCGTCTCAGCACCATCTAGCATGAATGGTGAAAATACCACATTATGGCCACTAGATGGCGCTGATTAACCTAGGAGCCTCAGCAACACCACCTAGTGGCCATAATGTGGTACTTTCTCCATTCACACTGTATTCCTTTCCAATGAACAGC
>NC_133333.1:15550118-15677618 GCF_042186555.1 Aquarana catesbeiana | reverse complement strand
GAAAACCTCCCAAAAGTTGAAGGGAATTCCTGTCTAATGCCCCGTACATACGAATCGGAAATTCCGCCAGCAAAAGTCCGACGTGAGCTTTTGGTCGGAAATTCCGACCGTGTGTATGCTCCATCTGACTGAATTTCCGCCAGCAAAAGATTGAGAGCAGGTTCTCTATTTTTCCGACGGAAGAAGTTCCTATCGGAAATTCTGAACGTCTGTAGCAATTCCAATGCGCAAAATTCCAAGGCATGCTCGGGAACAATTCGACACATGCTCGGAAGCATTGAACTTCATTTTCTCGGCTCGTCGTACGTGTTGTACGTCACTGCGTTCTTGGCGGTTGAAAGTTCAGAGAACTTTTGGGTGACCGTGTGTATGGAAGGCAAGCTTGAGCGGAATTCCATCGGAAAAACTGTCCAAGGTTTTTACGACAGAAATTCAGATTGTGTGTACGGGGCATTATACTGTTGTCACTGGAAAAGGTGTCCCCATTAAAAGACTTATGCCGTGTACACACGGGCGGACTTTTCAACATCAAACGTCCGACGGTCTTTCTGACGGACTTTCGACGGAGTTACAACGGACTTGCGAACGACCGGACTTGCGCACACACGAACGGACTAAAGTCCGTTCGAAAGTCCGGTCATTTGAACGTGATGACGTACACCGGACTAGAATAAGGAAGTTCATAGCCAGTAGCCAATAGCTGCCCTAGCGTCGTTTTTTATCCGTCGGACTAGCATACCTACGTACGGATTTTTTGATCGGACTCGAGTCCGTCGGAAAGATTTGAAACACGTTCCAAATCTAAAGTCCGTCTGATTTTTCGACAGAAAAGGTCCGCTGAAGGTCCGATGAAGCCCACACACGGTCGGACCAGTCCGGTCGAAAGGTCCGCCCGTGTGTACATGGCATAATGCCGCGTACACACGATCTGACTTTCCGCCAACAAGACTGTGGATTTTTGTTCGAAGGTTGTTGGCTCAAACTTGGCCAACAATTCAGAACGTGGGAACGCGGTGGCGTACAAGACGTACGACGAGCCAAGAAAAAGGAAGTTCAATAGCCAGTGCGGCTCCTTCTGCTTGATTCCGAGCATGCGTGAACTTTTGTGCGACGGACTTGTGTACGCGCGATCGGACTTTCCGACAACAAAGTTTTGTTGGCGGAAAATTTTAGAACTTGCTAGCCAACATTTGTTGTCGGAAAGTTCGATGGAGCATACACACGTTCGGACTTTCCACCAACAAGCTCACATCCAACATTTCCCGTCGGAAAATCCGACCGTGTGTACGCGGCATTACCCTCACCACTTGTCTTGGTGAGAACTTGGTTTCGTCTTGTTTTCTGTTTCAGCGACAATAGTCACCAGGAAAAACAGAGGAGGTAGTATCATGCAGTAGGGACACAGAGATCAATAAAAACTTGAAAAAGGGTCCAACCCTTTCCTGCTTTATCTGAAAAAAAAAATCTCTATGTACACTTTATCTTTTTTTGTTTTGTATAGTTGTCATTTTATCCCACTGTGCTAATCTGATTATACTTGAAATAAAGGGGTCCATTTAGTATGTAAACATGTTATAGGCAAATGTATCCAAAATGTGTCCTAACTTTGAAGAGGAATATCGTTGTTATGGCAGCAGCTAGCTGCCATAACCCCGGTATCCTCTTCTTCGGCCGGCGGTCCACTTTCCGATAAGAGTGGTCTCTACGACGGATTCGCCGCGAGATCACCCCCCTCCCGCTGTGCTCCGGTGCCCTCCACTAGTTACTGGAGCCGTCGGCAGCGGCAGAGGCGATTGTATCTTCTCCCTTTGCTGGGTATGGAGACGAGTGAGGGGAAGATGGCCCCCACCCGTCTCCATACCATTGCAGGGCGGAAGCAACATCAAAACGTCACTTCCGCCCATAGATCTTTAAAGGGCCTTCTTCTTTTTTTTTTTTTTTTTATGACAAACATTTTTTTTTATTGCATTTCAGTGTAAATACGAGATCTGAAGTATTTTTGACCCCCAGATCTCATATTTAAGAGGACCTGTCATGCTTTTTTTCTATTACAAGGGATGTTTACATTCCTTGTAATAGGAATAAAAGTGACACAATTTTTTTTTTTAAAGAACAGTGTAAAAATAAAAAATCAAAGGTAAAATAAATAAGAAAAAAAGAAAAGAAAAAAAATTTTTTTTAAACGTGCCCCGTCCTGCCGAGCCCGCATGCAAAGCGAATGCATGCGTGAGTAGCGCCCGCATATGAAAACGGTGTTCAAACCACACATGTGAGGTATTGCCGCGATCGGTAGAGCCAGAGCAATAATTCTAGCCCTAGACCTCCTCTGTAACTCAAACCATGTAACCTGTAGAATTTTTTAAACGTCGCCTATGGAGATTTTTAAGGGTAAAAGTTTGTCGCCATTCCACTTGCGGGCGCAATTTTGAATCGTGGCGTGTTGGGTATCAATTTATGCGGCGTAACATTATCTTTCACAATAAAAAAAGAAATTTAGCTAACTTTACTGTTGTCTTATTTTTTTATTCAAAGAAGTGTATTTTTTCCAAAAAAAGTGCGCTTGTAAGACCGCTGCGCAAATACGGTGTGACAGAAAGTATTGCAACGACCGCCATTTTATTCTCTAGGGTGTTAGAAAAAAATATATATAATGTTTGGGGGTTCTAAGTAATTTTCTAGCAAAAAAAAAATCTGTTTTTAACTTGTAAACAACAAATCTCAGAAAGAGTGGTTAAAGCCTAGTACGCACAATGACATGATATAAAGTCTTTATATTAAAAAAAAAAAAAAAAATGTTACTAAAGTACAAAAATTCCCGTACAACAGAATAAAAATTCGAAAGTGATGTCACGTCTTGTAATGTATTTGTATCTTATTTTCAGACGAAAACTGTACTGATTAAACAATAATTGTACGATCTGGTTTCATATAAGAAAACTTTTCGTGTTTTGTCCCTTCAGAAAATTTTGAACGAAAGCTGTGTACTAACGATCAGATTATCATACGATCGATTTGAAAGCGATATTTTTTCGTACGATATTCTGATCGTGTGTGAGGGTGCAATGGACTTTAACAGAACTCCATTCAACTATCCTAGACCTGTTCTTATGCCAAACAATGGCTCTTCATTAACTTTGTTTATTTTCTTTTTTTCTTTAAAAAAAAAAAAAAAATCAAGCAATGAAATAAAGTAAAGTAAAAATTGTAAGCGATAGTACATAAATAATCAAATACACGCATAGAAAGGGAAAAAATAAACAGGGTAGGAAGAAATGTTATAACATGAGGGCTACCTGAGCTAAATCTGAATTTAATTTTATTTAATCATTTTAATCATCAGATATGTGATTATGATATTATGATTATGATATATATATATATATATGTGATTATGATGTATTACGGTGATTTTTACTGTGATTTTATGTTTTGCTGCTTTTGAAAATGTGACAAATGTGATAAAAAAATACAATTAATTTTAAAATAAAAGAATAAATGATAGTAATAGATGAAACACCCATACAGAGTCATCGTATAATTGTTGTTTAGTTCTTGCCTTACTTGCCGTTCATAATTTTTATTTTTTTTTTACATATTTGAGTATATTATAGAGCTAAAGTGGCTGTAAACCTCTGAAATTAAAAATGAACATAGCATATCCCTCTATAGCAGTGATGGTGAACCTTGCCAACCCAGATGTTTTGGAACAACATTTCCCATGATGCTCGTGCACTGGGCAGTGTAATTGGGCATCATGGGAAATGTAGTTCCAAAACATTTGGGGTGCCACCACTGCTCTATAGAGTGTATTTGTCTCAAACCGAAGTGTGATTTATGCCTGTTCTCTCCTTCCTCTGCTATCTGCATGAGCCACTTCTGACAGTCCATGCCGACACTACGGAATCTCAGGAGATGGCCCCGCCCCAATTCCAGCACACAGAAGGCGATTGACTACCTCAGCTGTGCATGTTTCCCTATGAGACTGTGTACAGGGGGGTGTGTGTCCTTTCCCTTCCCTTCGGGTCTCAGATTACACTCAGCTTCCTGCTCTATGCTGTGCAGTGTGTGACATCAGATCCCCCTGCTGAGAAATAGCCTTTGATCTGTATGTTTTAGAATGCTGTAGAGGAGAGAGGGCTGCAGATAAACAGATACAACTTATGTTTGGCACATTCATCTCTGTGTATCACCACGGGCTAGTCACTTTACTGGGTATATGTAAGGGTTTGCACAAACTTTAAAAACAAACCATCAAGTTAAATTACGTGTATTGTAAAAGCCCGTCACCCACCAGCATGCTGCAGAGAAGGGCCCTTAATCTTTGTGTGGAAGCAGTGGTCTCTCTGCAGAGGTCCCTCCTGCTGAGTTACAGAATAAAATGAATTAAATGTATTTACAGTAAATCCACATTGGGAATGATAGTTCTTCTCTTTCCGTGCATTACAACTGGCTGCTGGGACTTACAGTTCTACTCTTGTTACGGGATGCAGGGTCTTAGTCGTTACTGATGTTCTTGGGACTTATATTTGTACAGTGATTTTGTTGGATTGATAATTGTTCACTTCCTTTACTGATGACAAATTACGGGTGGTTCCTAAGACCCCTAACTTTAAGAATTTGTGGATCATTTACCCAAGCTTGTTGTATCCCCCTCTTCTATCACTGCCATTCCTGCCCCAAATTGTACAGCATTCCCCCAATAATTGCCCCGCACATCGTCTCAGTGTCCTCTCTGTACGCTCCTAGCTCATCACAATTTTTATGGAACAAGCACAATGTAACTAATTGTAGTGAAAGCAATTTCCTGTTATTTACAAAGCTTTGCATTTGACATTTCCTTAAAACCAGTTAGACAGGAGAATCCGTGTCAAGGGTGTTGCTTTAGCTGTAAGGAAGCGTCAGTAGGGATCTGTGTTCAATTAAACATTACATTTGTCCCAAACATCACGGATTCATTTGTGAAAAGCTACAACCAAATATCTGCAATGTTTGAGTGCCAGGAATTTGGTGCAAAAAAAATGCAACAGCCATGCAGCTTTACATATCTATACATGGATGAGCGAGTTTGGGGAGGAGGAACTTGACTGGCCTGCACGAGTCCTGACCTCAACCCGATAGAACACTTTTGGTATATATTAGAGCGAAGACTGTGCCTGACCTCACAAATGCTCTTCTGGAAGAATGGTCAAACATTCCCATAGACACACTCCTAAACCTTGTGGACGGCCTTCCCAGAAGAGTTGAAGCTGTTATAGCTGCAAATGTCCCAATACTTTTGATATATATATATATATATATATATATATATATATATATATATATATATATATATATATATATATAGTGACCGAGACAAATATGAATCACATAAACACGCAACAAGACTTACCTGAGGCATGCCTTGGTCGTCTGGTCGATATGCCAAAAAAAGGGGGCATACCCAGGATAAGTAATGGATAATTGTGGAGAAGGATGTGCTGAGAAGTGGCCTGAAAAGGGGATGGGAGGGAGGGTATAGTGCACTCCAACCAACAAAGAGCATGGGCGAGTGGTTTGCTTAAATACCCCCCCGGGCTCCTCCCATAAATTCAGGCCACCATACAGACTTTCTTGTTTATGGTCATGGCGCTATGACCGAGACAAATATGGATCACAAAAACATGGGACAAGACTTACAACATAACATAGACCTGAGGTGTACCTTGGTTGTCTGGTCGGTATGCCTAGAAAAGGGGGCAAAAATACCCAGATAGGGAAGTACCTGAGGATTTGGAATGTATCTAGCGAAGCAGGCAGATTTCCATCTGCCATTTTCTTGATCACATGGTCTGGCACTCTGTGCTGAGATGCAGCTGAGATGCAGCTGAGGCTGCGTCGATTCAGAAGAACGTCCGGAGTACCGACCGGGGTCAAGGCCCAAATTGACCAGTAGGATCCTAAAGTGCCTGATGAATTGGCTGCCACTCAGGGGGCTGGTTTGGAAAAGGCAACAACGGGCTAGAGTCTGGCTGGGTAGGTGAGACAGTAGTCAGTTGAGTACCGATACTGGGCACCAGGGGGTGTTAGTTTGAAAGAGGTTAATGTTGACCCCGGGTCTGGATTTTTTAGTTTTGGAGACTGCAAAATGAAGGACATAATTTTGTTGTTTCGAAAATGAGTCAGGTGGTGTCTGTATAGTATCTGGATGCCAGTGCCACTAAAGGCGAATTCGTAGAAAATCGTAGAAGGCCAGGTAGATGGCCGCTTGGATGACTAGACTGGGCAAAACCCCTGAACGGGGAACGTGCAAGGATTTTAGACATGTCCCTAAAGATGGCACTTGTGATGGGCAAGCGTTTGCCGTTGGCTATGGGCTGATGCTTCTGGATGCCATGTAAGAAGGATCTTACTGTATGGGCCGTAAACATGGACGGCTTCCCAGGGGCCTGTAAGGACAGGAAATGCTGGATGTCGGCTAGGTATAGCCTGATAGTGTTATGAGAAAGAGCCAGCTGTGTGTGGCAATACGATACAAAGGCTAGGACGTGCCTAATGTCACCTGTCGTCGCTCTGGGGCATGAGGCTAGAAACCTGCAGTAGGCCTTCCAAGCAGTATGATAGGCCTTCAGTTTGTTGCGGGACAATAAGTGGTTATTGAGCTAGGTTGCGTTGACAAGGTGTGGCTTCAATCCATCATTAGCTGTGACCAAGGTGGGATAGGAGTAGTCGTTGGGTCGGCTCCAGGTACCTGCTGGAAGAATGAGATAAAATTGAAAAGAGACAGCGCACTGCTGCGACATTGCATTCGCCTGGAATATGCTTACCGTGAATGTTAAATTGGCAATGCAATGGCAACTGCACCAGCCTGTCAACATGTGGCCCCAGACCTGGGCAGCTGCTACAATGGGATACAGCTCGAACAGTGATGATGTATGAGTGAAACTGGGAATTAGGAGGATTTCTTTAGGCCAAGGTCCAGCGAACCAGTGATGGCCAAAAATTTCAGCAAAGCCTGTGGAGGCTGCCCGCCTCCCGCACTTGAAAGCCAGCAAGTTGCTGCGGCTGCATATAGGGGAGGTGGTGGCCTTGGCTTCTCTGTCCCTCCTCCTCTCCTTGCGTCCTGGTTGCCAGGTGACTGGTGGCTGCGGAGCACATGCGCGAACTGAGGCTTCCAGCAATGCATATCGTCCCGCGGCCGGCCCTGCCAGCTTCTTTTTGGACACGCGGCCTGGCAGCCCAGCAGCCCTTGGCCCACCAGGCAAATGCCCCGGTCTGCCCTATGGCCATTCCGGGCCTGCTTTTGACTGTCTACTTTCCAAAAAAGAGGTAATTTGGGGGTTATTTGGAATGTCCTGGCATTTTAGGACGTCAGTACATAAGAATGGATCGATTTTCAGATATATATCCCATAGTTTGTGGACCATATAACTTTTCTACAGACTAAAAAATATAAACTGATTTGGATTCTTTTTACCAATGAAATGTAGCAGAATACATTTTGAGCTAAATTTATGAAGAACGTTTATTTATTTTCATGTTATTACAGAAACGAACAAAAAAAAAAAAAAACACCCTTTTTTTCTGAATTTTCAGTCTATTTTTTTTAATTTAGCAAAAAGTAGAAAATAAAATTCTGATTAAATACCACCAAAAAAAAAAAAAAAAAAAAAAAAAGCTCTAGTTGTGTGAACAAAATGATAAAAAATGAGTGTGGGTAGACCGTTGTATGATCACGCAATTGTCAAGTGTGACAGCGATGAAAGCTGAAAATTGGCCTAGGCAGTAAGGTGGTAAAAGTGCGCGATATTGAAGTGGTTAATAACAACACTACTTTATACAAGGACTGATGCTTTGTCACTCTTTTCTGGTGGGTTTTTGTATGTTTTTACATATTTTTAATCTGTGGGTTATATGTAGGGTGTTGTTGATTTGTATAGTATGGAAGAGCTCTGGGGCCATCATAAAATTATTTTTTTTTTAACTAAAAACTAAAAGTTTTTTTTCAAACTCAGAATTCTGTAAAAAAAATGTTTTTATTATGGCTCCAGGGCTCGTCCGCAGTATAGTGTTGTGTAATTTATAATAAAGTTATTTTTAATTTGTTTTTTTACAACTTTAATGCCGTGGGGGTTTATTTCCGGGATACTTTTCTTCTTGTGGGTTTTGCCTTGACTGCAATGGTCAGCAGATTCAGGTTGTGTTGTTCTTTGGCTTCTTTGTGTAAACTACTGGAAAATAGAACATTGATATTTGGGTGCAGCATTACTATTGTGTTTGGAGAGAAAATTTGAGGATTTAAACTAAAAGTAGCAAAGATTTGGGGAAACGGAAACCTTAGTGTAATAAAATCAGCCCGGCTCATTTGCAGAACTCGTCTTCTACAGCATACAGAGGATTATTCTTCACTAGGGAGTTTTGTGGTTCCCCACCACACCATAGTCTGATTTTATTTTCTAGTGGGAAGAGAGAACAAAAGACACATTAAAAAGGTAAGAAATACATTTTGTAATTTAAAAAAAAAATCAATCAATAGAACATCTCAGTGGGGAAATGATGTACAGTATAATCTCTGCAACATTTAAAAGCTGTTAATATGTAAGTAAACCTGAGAACAAAAAAATGTAATATATTACATCTTACCAGTCCTTAGATGCATTAGTTTTCTTTTTTTTTTTGCAGGCTTTTTTTCACTTTATTTTCACCATAGCAACCTTCCGTCCTAGGGTGACAACACTTTCTTACCGCACTTAAAATAAAGCATGGAGACATGGATGGATGGGGGGAGGGGGGGTTTCTTTGAATACCAAAAATGAATTAAATAGCGTTTTCAGTTTGTGATGCTCAGATACCGTTTATTCCATTTTAAAACCAGTTAGATGGGAAAATCAATGTCAAGGGTTTTGTTTGAGCTAAATGGATGCATCAGTAGGGTTCAGTAAAACACAAAATGTGTTGCAAACATCACAGGCTCGGTCCTGAAAAGCTAGAACCAAATATCTATGATGCAGGAACGTGCGGTGAGGTGAGTGGCTGGTGAAGCACTGGCTAGTATCAAAGAAAGTCATACGCTTGGGCGGCCATACACATGTGTATATATAGTAATATACATGTGTGTGTGTGTATATATCCCCAGAGAGCCCCCTCTCTTACATCAGGGTCCCCAGAGAGCCTCCTCCTTACATCAGAGTCCCCAGAGAGCCTCCCCCTTTCATCAGGGTTCCCAGAGAGCCCCCCTTACATTAGAGTCCCCAGAGAGCCTCCCCCTTAAAACCAGGGTCCACAGGGAGCCTCCCCTCCCCTTGAGGACCCCTGCAGTGACTCGGGGCTATGGGCCCCAGATTCGGGGCTATAGCCCCAAAAGCCACCCCCTAGCGACGCCACTGCACACAGGTTACATATGCCGCGATCGTTAGAGCAAGAGCAATAATTCTAGCACTAGATCTCCTCTGTAAAGCTGCGTACACACGAGCGGAATGTCCCATAGAAAAAGTCAGTCGGAAGCTTTTCATCGTATATTCGATCGTGTGTATGCCTCACCGTACTTTTTTTCCCCGAAAATTCTGACGGACCTAGAAATGGAACATGTTCTAAATATTTCCGACGGACCCAATTCCTATCAGGAAAACCGATCGTCTGTATGCTTGTCGGACAGACCAAAAAATGACGCATGCTCTGAAGCAAGTACGAGACGGAAGCTTTTGGCTGCTGGCTATTGAACTTCCTTTTTCTAGTCCCGTCGTAAGTGTTGTACGTCACCACGTTCTGGATGGTCGGACTTTGGGTTGACTGTGTGTAGGCAAGACCGCTTGAATGGAATTCCGTCAGAGTTCCGTCTGAGAAACCGTTGGAGTTTATTACGACGGCAAAACTGGTCGTGTGTACGCGGCATAACTCTAAACATGTAACCTGTAAAAAAAATTTAAAGTTTCTCCTATGGAGATTTTGAGGTACAGAAGTTTGGAGCCTTTCCACAAGTGTGCGCAATTTTAAAGCGTGACATGTCAGGTATCTATTTACTTTCACATTCTACAAAAAAATCAGGCTAACTTTAGTGTTTTTTTTTTTTTTTTTTATTCATGACACAGTTTCTTTCCAAAAAAAAAACGCATTTGAAAAATTGCTGCGCAAATACCATGTAACATAAAAAGTTGCAACAACCACCATTTTATTCCCTAGGACAGTGATGGCGAACCTTGGCACCTCAGATGTTTTGAAACTACATTTCCCATGATGCCCCTAATGGACGCACCGCCACTGCCAGCTTGTATTTAAACTGGCCGCTCTGTATGTAGCTTCTGACAGGCTGTGCAAGCAGCCCCGTATCTCCGGAACCATCGGTCGTAGGAGCCCCAAATTTTGACCAGTGGTTGGGTAAGGCTTGAGCTACCTATCCCAATTTGGGGTTTCTGTGACCCCAGGTCGCCAAGCTACGACCCTCGAAGCTCGATCGTTTTTTTTTCTGCCTCACCTGCCTCCCCTGACTGCACAACCCTGCTACGATGGTCAACTGCAATGAATTTGTCTCAAAGACTGCACTAAAAGCCATGCAGCATGCATAATTATAATCTCTTATCTCTTATAATACAATTACATTTGCCACTCCTTGAGCTATGTGCCATCGATCCCCATGTTTTTTTTTTTTTTTTTGTAATTCTATTATTTATGGAATAAATTTGAGTTATTATACAATAGGTCAGATAAATTCAGCAACATACAAAAATACAGGTGTAAAGTCATAGACATCTTAGTACAGGCGTAAAAAAAATTCACAGGCCACTGTGACTCTAGAAAGAACAATAGCTATTCTGACAATAGATATTCTGATCATGTGTACACAATTCCGCCGCACAAAATTCCACGCGTGCTTGGGAATCAAGCAGAAGAGCCGCACTGGCTATTGAACTTCATTTTTCCCGGCTCGTCGTACGTGTTGTACGTCACCGCGTTCTTGACGTTCGGAATTTCCGACAACATTTGTGTGACCGTGTGTATGCAAGACAAGTTTGAGCCAACATCCGTCAGAAGAAAAGCATGGATTTTGTTGTCGGAAAATCCTATCGTGTGTTTTTGGCTTGGAACCTTGTTTTGTAATTTTTTCAAAGATCTTGAAGGGATAATATTGCTGTGTTACACATTTTTAACACCTTTTGCTTGGACTTTGAACTGTGTATGTGTGTTTTTTTTTTTTTTTTTCCCATATAACTTTATTTATGTAGTGGTTGCTACTGAGTCTGAGAACTCTGTTTATAACTACTGAACTCTGAACACACAGTTCAGAGTTCAGCAGGGCTGGACTGGGACAAAAATTTGGCCCTGGACTTCACCCAGACCGGCCAACTTTAATTTTGCAAACATGCACAAAAACAGTATATAAAACTATACGCAATTATTATACACAGTTTATATATTACACACAATTTATATAGCGCCAACAGTTTACGTAGCGCTTTACAATGTAGAGGGGGGACAGCACAATTACAGTACAGTTGTATACAGAAGGGACAGGAGGGCCCGGCTTGTAGAGCTTACATTCTAAAGAGAGGGGGTGGTGGTACAAAAGGTCATATATGTGGGGAATGATTTGATGGGGGGGTGGCTCGGGGACAGTTTTTATGTGGGTGTGGGATAGGCTTCCCTGAATAGGTGAGTTTTCAGGGATCTCCTAAAGGTGGACAGGTTAGGGGCAATTGCGCAACATGGATACTCATTGAGTTTGGGATGGATCTGAGGGAAGCGGTGGGGCCTTTGTATGGGGCATCAGAGCGGCCCTTGGGGAAAATTGCCACCTTGCCCCCGGTAGGGTGACCACATTTCCAGACTGCCATTCAAAGACAATTTTGCCAAGGACCGGGGGGGGGGGGGGGGGGGTAGTCTCAGGGTTGACGGGGAATTCAGCGGTGGGGGTGATTTGTCGGGTGAATAGCTGATGCTAAAACTGAAAACACCATGCTTAATATGGTGTCAGGATGATCGAATCACAATATTTCTTTTACTACATTGTAATATATAGTGAAATAGTTCAACTCACAATAATGCAGAATCAGTGGGAACCCTGAGCTTGTCACTTGCCACCAGATGCAGCGTGTCATTTGCCACAATCGCCTGCCGCCAGATGCAGCGTGTCACCATTGCCTGCAACCAGATGCAGCATGTAATTTGCCACCGCCACCTGCCACCAGATGCAGTGTGTCACTTTCCACCATCGCCTGCCACCAGATGCAGCATGTTACTTGCCACTGTCGCTTGCCAGTGCCACTAGATGCAGTGGGTCACATGCCATCAGATGCAGTGCGTCACATGCCACTGTCAACTGCCATCAGATGCAGCGTGCTACTTGTAACCATTGCCTGCTGCCAAAGAGAGGGCAGAGAGAGACAGAGTGGGCAGGGAGAGAGGGGGCAGGGAGAGAGGGGGGGCAGAGAGAGGGGACGGAGAGAGAGAGAGGGGGAAGGGAGGGAGTGAGAGAGAGAGAGAAAGAAAGGGGGGAGAGAGAAAGAGGGGTGAGGAGATAGGGGGGAGAGAGAGAGAAGGGGGACAGGGAGAGAGAGAGAGGGGAGGTGGCAGAGCGGGGGGGATGGGGGGGCAGAGAGAGGGGTCAGGGTCTGGTCAATGACAGTGCTCAGCTCACTCACATGAATGGTCCAGGGGGGCTTTAATGTGGCTGTGGGCTGCTTGTTTTATCTTCCTGCTCCTTCTTGCTCTTCAATGATGCAATGCACGGGCAGGGAGAGAGGGGCGGGAGAAGCAGTCTATGTCACAAGCTGGCTCAGACATGTTGAATGGAGCAGTGTGCGGATCCCCTCTTCTAGGGCAGCTGCACCGAGCTGGCTGTCACCCGCTACCCACACACTGACAACAGGGATGATCCGGAGGAAGGAGCGGCAGTGGCTGTCGGAGGACTTCAGTCCCCGCCCACCAGGGTGACCTATCAGACACCTATCGCAGCCACAGAGCCAAAGGAAGCGCTCAAAAAGCCTGTCGGCTCTGTGCTACAGGCGGTGGGTGGGCCGGCAACAATAAGAAGCAGTGAAGCACCCAGCAAGCTCCCACCATCCCGGCCCAGTCCACCTTTGAGTTGCCGTCTCGGTCCCATGGTAGGGCCAGCCCTGGGCAGTACAGTAGTGCTCAAAATAATGGCTGCGCTGGCCGCGCAGCCATTATTTTGACAGGCTGTCTGTTACTGAGCCTTCGGCCCACTGAGCCATCGGCCAACTGGCAAACTCCTGGTAGTCCTGATGGCCAGTACATGCCTGGAGTTCATATTTTGCAATGTAAAGTTCAGTAGTTTTGTAAGGCAGGCTTCTCTGCCTTACAAACGACTGAAATCTGCATTCAGAGTTCACAAGTTTTTTTTTTTTAAATCTTTATTTATAAATTTTTTCCATACAAAAAGTAATTCACAAGTTATTGCCACCCCATAAGTTACAGAAACATTGTCCAAAAAAAGTAAATTAAATACAAAAAATCTCCCAACATTTTAATTACCCTCCCCCTTCCCCTTCCCCTCCTCCCCAACCCCCCCCCCCCCCCCCCCCCACCTGCAGGTGAACACAACTGAGCTGACCCTGTTCCATATCTCATCCCGTACATTTCCGACTCCTGAACTCAGGGATTTAAGTGGTAATCTCCCCCAAATAAGTCCATGATCTCTTGAATTTCCTCCACCCTGCCCATTTATCTCCAGCGTCTGTACCTCCCTCAGAATCCTCTCCTAAATAATCCATATATTCAATATTATATATATTGTTAATACGAAATAACCACTCCTTTAAGCTTGGGGATTCCGGCTGCAACCATGTTCTTGCTATCTGTTTTTTTGCTACATCTAATAGTATTGGGACTAATGATGATTGATATTGCTTAATCGGTTTGTTCGTTCCATGGAATAAACAAATCCACGGATCTTCTACTACCAGTTCTTTAGTTATTTTTTTTAATTAACAACAAAATTTTTTTCCAGTATCCTTTGATAACCGGACATTCAGAGTTCACGAGTTTGTACCACAGAGTTCATTCGTTTGTAAGGCAGAGTTCCCTGCATTACAAACTATTAATCTCTGAACATTGCATTACAAACTACTAAATGCTGGGATACAAACTTTTCACACTTTTGACTGGTGTGCTCCAAGATTCTGCAAATTTTAAAGGGTGCATTGGCTGAAAAAAAGGTTGAATTACACTGAAGTAAGGCACTAATGTACAGTCATTGTGATTCAGTCATCACTGGTAAAATATAAAATACAAAATTAAGGGAGGGGTTAGGGCAGAGAGGGGGGCAGGGGGTGAGGTTACGATGGAGGGGTTCTCCCCGGGAGGGAAATAAGTACAGGAGTAATTTTTCTGTTTGTGAAAGGGCGTTAGGATAAGCATCAGTATATACCAAATATTGCCAGGGTCTCCAGGGCACCCAAAAAACGTCCTCAGTGTTGTGGAAGGTGGCCGTAAGGTCTTCCATGTCTCTAATTTCGTTTGCTTTAGTGAACCTTGAGGGAGGGTGAGTCTGTTTCCACCGAGGCAGTATACAGGCATTCCCTGCATTCAAGAGATAAATGGTTAAGAGGATACCTTGTATTTCGAGATGGGCCTCTCCGATAAATGCAGAAGACACGCAGCAAGTATTGTTACGTATGTCTACAGATGTGAGGTGCTTGATGGAATCTGCCACCTCCTGCCAGAAGGGTTGAATTTTGGGGCATAGCTTAACACATAGTATATGGTATTCCTGCCACCTCAAATCAATCACCGGAAACTTGAGGTAAACACAGATAGAGGGCAGTAGGCGCCTTATACCATCACCTGAGGACCTTGTAGTTTGTCTCCTGGATCTTGGTGGCGATGGAAGATTTGTGGGCAAATTTAAGGATTTTTTTCTCGTTGTTGGGTAGTGGATTGGGTATTCATGTCCTATTCCCACTTTAACAGGAAAGGTGGAGTGAAGGTAGGGTCCAGCTTGAGTAACCAATCCCCATGTTATGCGTGTTTCAGTGCTGGCCTGAAAAACAGCTATTGGTGATATCAAATTTCATATTTTCATACTTTAGACCACAAACATTTATACAGTACATATATTTTATTTTGTACTGTATGTTTATTTGGTGAATTACAATACACATGGTATGAATATGGTTTACTGACCTGTCATCCAGGGCTCTTGTTAAGTTCAACGATGGATGATAACATTATACAGTGACTGGTGCATTGAAACTCTTTTTTGGTGGGTTTTGAATGTTTTAAAGTGTTTATAATCTGCGGGTTATATCTGAAGGGGGTTTGTAGATTTGTATAGTGTTGTGTAATTTGTGATGAAGTTATTGTTCATTTTTTCATACAATTTTAATGCTGTGGGCATTTATTTCAGGGGGTACTTTTTTCTTGTGGTTTTTGCATCGACTGCAAGGATTGTCAGATTCAAGCTTCTGGTTTTTGTCAAGTTTTGGCTTCTTCGTGCAAACTACAGGGAAATAGAACACAGATTTTGGTGCAGCATTACACATCTACTGTGCTTGAAGGGAAAATTTGAGAAACGAAACTAAGAGTTGCCAAGATTCTGGGAAACAGAAAACGTCTTAAAATTTAATCAGCCTGTCTCATTTCCATAGCTGATCCAGAGCACACATTCCTAACTCGAGGATTATTTGTCTAACACCTTCACCCCCACCCATAGTCTGTCTGGTCACATTGTCTGGTGGAAAGAGGGAAAAAAAAAGTTAAAGTGTTAGATTAAAGGTAAGAAAAAAATTATTCAGTGTTCTGTTATTTTGAAAAAAGTCAATTATTTGAATATGTTTGTGAAGGAATAATGTACAGTATATCTCTTCAACATTTAAAAGCAGTGATACTAAACACACACTGTTTAATTCACATTGTCCCTTATGTTTCTGTATGTAGATGATGGCTCTGTATTTATTTAAACAACAATCGATATACAGCTGTCACATGACCCAGCTCATCAGTGCAGCCTCATCAGTGCCCGTCAGTGCAGCCTCATCAGTGCCCATCAGTGCAGCCTCATCAGTGCCCATCAGTGCAGCCTCATCAGTGCCCATCAGTGCAGCCTCATCAGTGCTCATCAGTGCAGCCTCATCAGTGTCCATCAGTGCAGCCTCATCAGTGCCCATCAGTGCAGCCTCATCAGTGCTCATCAGTGCAGCCTCATCAGTGCCCATCAGTGCAGCCTCATCAGTGCTCATCAGTGCAGCCTCATCAGTGCTCATCAGTGCAGCCTCATCAGTGCCCATCAGTGCAGCCTCATCAGTGTCCATCAGTGCAGCCTCATCAGTGCCCATGAGTGCAGCCTCATCAGTGTACATTAGTGCAGCCTCATCAGTGCCCATCAGTGCAGCCTCCTCAGTGACCAGGAATGATTAAGCACTTTGTGTGAAACGCATCTGCTAAACAGTGTGGATCCCTCGTGTGTCATATTTTTAATCCTTTGATTCTACAATAAACAACGGTATATTTTTTTCATCGCTGGATGTGCCGCTCTTTCTTTTTGTTGCATGCCCATCAGTGCAGCCTCATCAGTGCCTATCAGTGCAGCCTATGAGTGACCATCAGTGCAGCCCCATCAGTGACCATCAGTGCAGCCTCATCAGTGACCATCAGTGCCAACTCATCAGTGCCCATAGGTGCAGCCTATTCAGCACCCATCAGTGCAGCCTCATCAACACCCATCAGTGCAGCCTCATCAGTGCCCATCAGTGCAGCCTTCAAGTGCAGCCTATGAGTGCTCATCAGTGCAGCCTCATCCGTGCCCATCAGTGCAGCCTATGAGTGCCCATTAGTGCAGCCTCATCAGTGCCCATTAGTGCAGCCTCATCAGTGCCCATCAGTGCAGCCTATGAGTGACCATCAGTGCAGCCTCATCAGTGACCATCAGTGCAGCCTCATCAGTGCCCATCAGTGCAGCCTCATCAGTGCCCATCAGTGCAGCCTATGAGTGACCATTAGTGCAGCCTCATCAGTGACCATCAGTTGAGCTGCATCAGCACCCATCAGTGCAGCCTCATCAAAACCCATCAGTGCAGCCTCATCAGTGCCCATCAGTGCAGCCTATCAGTGCAGCCTATGAGTGCTCATCAGTGCAGCCTCATCAGTGCCCATCAGTGCAGCCTATGAGTGCCCATCAGTGCAGCCTCATCCGTGCCCATCAGTGCAGCCTCATCCGTGCCCATCAGTGCAGCCCCATCAGTGACCATCAGTGCAGCCTCATCAGTGACTATCAGTGCCAACTCATCAGTGCCCATTGGTGCAGCCTTTGAGTGATCATCAGTGCAGCCTCATCAGTGCCCATCAGTGCAGCCTATGAGTGCCCATCAGTGCTGCCTCATCAGCACACATCAATGAAGAAGAAAAATTACTTATCTGCAAAATTTTACAACAGAAACTAAGAAAACATTTTTTTTTTTTTTTTTAAATGTTCTGTCTTCTTTCATTTGATTAGCAAAAAATGAAAAACCCAGTGGTTATGAAATACCACCAAAAGAAATCTCTATCTGTCTAAAAAAAAAATGATAACAATTGAATATGGGTACCGTGTTGCATGACCGCGCATTTGTCATTCAGAGAGTGAGAGTGCTGAGAGCTGAAAATTGGCCTGGGCAGGAAGAGGGTGAAAGTGCTCGGTAGGCAAGTGGTTAACCACTTCAGCCCCGGAAGAATTTACCCCCTTCCTGACCAGAGCACTTTTTGCGATTCGGCACTGCGTCGCTTTAACTGACAATTGCGCGGTCGTGCGACGTGGCTCCCAAACAAAATTGACGTCCTTTTTTCCTCACAAATAGAACTTTTCTTTTGGTAGTATTTGATCGCCTCTGCGGTTTTTATTTTTTGCTCTATAAACAAAAAAATAGCGACAATTTTGAGAAAAACGCATTATTTTTTACTTTTTGCTATAATAAATATCCCCAAAAAATATTTAAAAAAACATCTTTTTTCCTCAGTTTAGGCCGATGCGTATTCTTCTACATATTTTTGGTAGAAAAAAATCGCAATAAGCGTTTATTGATTGGTTTGCGCAAAAGTTATAGCGTTTACAAAATAGGGGATAGTTTTATGGCATTTTTATTATTATTTTTTTTTTTTTTACTAGTAATGGCGGCGATCAGCGATTTTTATCGTGACTGCGACATTATGGCGGACACATCGGACACTTTTGACACATTTTTGGGACCATTGTCATTTATACAGCGATCAGTGCTATACAAATGCACTGATTCCTGTGTAAATGACACTGGCAGTGAAGGGGTTAACCACTAGGGGGCTAGGGAGGGGTTAAGTATGTCCTGGGGAGTGTTTCTAACTGTGGGGGGGGCGTGGCTATGTGTGACACGTCACTGATCTCTGCTCCCGATCACAGGGAGCAGAGATCAGTGACACTGTCACTAGGCAGAACGGTGAGATGCTTGTTTACATTAGCATCTCCCCGTTCGTCCTCTCCGTGAGGCGATCGTGGGTACCCTCGCGGCGATCGAGTCTGCGGGACCCACGACCCGAATCACGGAGCTTCCGGCCGGTGGCGCGCACGCAATGGCACGGCGGCAAATTTAAAGGGACGTACGGGTACGCCCATTTACCCAGCCCTGCCATTTTGCCGACGTACATTGGCGTGCGCCGGTCGGGAACTGGTTAAAGCATGTGCAATCAACACAGCATTTATAATGTGCAAAAAGCATCCACAATATTCGAAAATAACAAAAAATAAATCAGTGTAGATAAAGTCCAATGGAAAAAGAGTCCAAAATATATGATAAATATCACCGCAAAGAAAGTGTCTTCCACCAGCTAATGGAAATTCTCTTCACCACATTTGAGCAACAGAGCTAAAATACATTCACCGACATTAAAGCTGCCAGAGGGAAGCAGCAACATGCGCAATTGCGTCAACAGGATCCTTCACACGTGGTCAACCAGCTCCATTCTCAATAGGGACACACCCCGCAGTACCACTTCCCACCACTGGTTTGCTTGATACTGTAAGAGAAAAAAGGGCTCCCCACACGTAGCCACGAGCAGGGGAGCACATATAATGTAGTGTATTTATTAAAAAGTATAGATTTCATATAAAAACGTAAAAGGGCAGTAAAACAATTGTCATGAGAAATAAAACGGTGCACTTACAAAGTGAGCCGCCAGTTCCAAGCATGGAAGTGGCGACGACACATCAGTCTGAAGCTCCTGCCCCAACGCGTTTCATGTGAATGCACGTCTTCACCAGCGTCCTCTGAAGATGCGCAGTTGCATGAAACGCAGGAATTCTGTGATGATAGTACATGTTGTAAGCCTGTAATATTCTATATTTGGAGGTGTTGTTGCATTATTTTCTTTGTTTTTTTTACATCACATAGGGGGAACGCTGTGATTTGGCCCTGAAAAGCTAGATCCGAATATCTGCAATGTTTGACTGCGGTGAACTTGGCATAATTATAATCTCTTAGCAGTAATACGATTATGTGTGAGGCTCTTTGCGCTATCTGCTACCGATCCCCATCCCCATGTTGTTGTTCATGATTTAGCACTGGTCTAGAGTAGGGCATTTTTTTTTTTTTGCAGGCTTTTTCGTTTTTTATTTTATTTATTTTATTTTTTTTTTGTTAATATATTTATACTCTGTTTTTTTTCACATTTTTGCACAGGCATTTTTATAAAGTTTGTATATTCGGTAGGGTGCTGTTGGCTATTGGTGTTATCAAATTTCATATTTTTTATAACATACACTATATTACCAAAAGTATTGGGACGCCTGCCTTTAGACACACATGAACTTTAATGGCATCCCAGTCTTAGTCCGTAGGGTTCAATATTGAGTTGGCCCACCCTTTGCAGCTAGGAAAGCTTCAACTCTTCTGGGAAGGCCGTCCACAAGGTTTAGGAGTGTGTCTATGGGAATGTTTGACCATTCTTCCAGAAGTGCATTTGTGAGGTCAGGCACTGATGTTGGATGAGAAGGCCTGGCTCTCAGTCTCCACTCTAATTTATCCCAAAGGTGTTCTATCAGGTTGAGGTCAGGACTCTGTGTCGGCCAGTGAAGTTCCTCCACCCCAAACTCGCTCATCCATGTCTTTATGGACTTTGCTTTGTGCACTGGTCCAAATCATTTGGTGAAGGGGGGATTATGGTGGGGGGTTGTTTTTCAGGGGTTGGGCTTGGCCCCTTAGTTCCAATGAAGATAAGTCTTAAGGCGTCAGCACACCAAGACATTTTAGACAATTTCATGCTCCCAACTTTGTGGGAACAGTTTGGGGATGGCCCCTTCCTGTTCCACCATGACTGCGCACCAGTGCACAAAGCAAGGTCCATAAAGACATGGATGAGCGAGTTTTGGGTGGAGGAACTTGACTGGCCTGCACACAGTGCTGACCTCAACCCGATAGAACGCCTTTGGGATGGATTAGAGTGGAGACTGCGAGCCAGGCCTTCTCGTCCAACATCAGTGCCTGACCTCACAAATGCACTTCTGGAAGAATGGTCAAACATTCCCATAGACACACTCCTAAACCTTGTGAACGGCCTTTCCAGAAGAGTTGAAGCTGTTATAGCTGCAAAGGGTGGGCCAACTCAATATTGAACCCTACGGACTAAGACTGGGATGCCATTAAAGTTCATGTGTGTGTAAAGGCAGGCGTCCCAATACTTTTGGTAATATAGTGTACATTTAATTTTGTCTATGTTGGTCAGTAAGTAATAATCATATTATGTGTATTTTAATTACAATACACATAATATGATTATTACTTACTGACCCGGGTCGGTGTCATACACGGCTCTATTTCAGTTCCCTGATAATTGGTAACATTATACAGTGACTGGTGCATTGACATTCTTTCTTGATGGGTTTTGTATGTAGTGTTTTTAATCTGTGAGTTCTATCTGAAGGGTGTTGTAGATTTGTATAGTGTTGTGTAATTTGTGATAACATTATTTTTTATTTTTCTTAATGCTGTGGGCATTTATATGTCATATGTATTTATATTTACATTATATTTCTTGTATTTTTTTTCATTGACTGCATTGGTGATCAGACTCAATTTGTGGTTTTTTTTTTTGCCAAGTTTTGACTTTTTTTGTGCAAACTAATCTCTGGGTTATATTTCTAGGAAGTTGTACATTTGTATAGTTTTATAGAGAATTATGTCATAAAGTAATTTTGTTTAATACAATTTTTATATTTTGGGCATTTATTTTAAGGGGTACTGTAATATTCCTTGTGGGTTCTGCATTGACTGCAGTGTTGCTCAAATCCGGGTTCCATATTTTTTTTTTTGCTGAGTTTGCCGGAGTTATTGCCAAGTTTTGGCTTCTCTGTCCAAGCTACCAGCAATTAGAACACAGATGTGTTTGAGCATCACAAATTCCTTGTGTTTTGGAGAAAAGCAGAGAAACGAAACTAAAAGTAGCAAAGACAAAAAAAAAAAAAAAAAAAAACCCCTTTTAAGATCTAATTTGTCTGTCTCATTTACATAACTGATCTAGAGCGTACAGAGGTTTATTCTTTGCTAGAGGATTTTTGGTTCCTCGCTCCACCACGGTCTGTCCGGTTATTTTGTCCAAAGTGAAGAGGAGAGGAAAGGACACATTAGAGGTAAGAAAAAAAAATCTTTAATTTAATTTTTATTTAACCTCCCTGGCGGTATGATTATTTCTGATTTTAGGTGCTGAAAGCGGTACAATTATTTTGCACAGAAATTTGGCGTTTTATATTGTAGGCCTGTAATTCTTAGGAATAGTTCACTTGAATCTGTCCAAACAAGAGTCTAGTAGACATCCCGGGTATGATAAAGTTTGAAAAACGAAATAAAAAATTATAATATAATAAATAACTATAAATAATTATAACAAATAATAATATAATAATAATAAAAATTATTCAATAATGTAATCAAATCAAAAACACTGAAATTTGCTCAGTTGCAGAATTTTAGCTTTTGTTACTTTTAGTGTTTGATGACGGATCTCCTCACAAATCACTATCGCTCAATTCTGCGAGTGATTCTAATTTATTATCACTTTTTTCTAGCTGCTCTAAAACCACTTTTGATGTAAAGAGACAGTTTTGGTTGCTATGGACAATCTCCAGTTTCCTGGCAGAAAGAACAGTTTTATATATATAAAACTGCATGCAGGACACTGGGCAGACCACTAGGGACAAAGGGGATGTGTAGTTATTTGATACAGTACTGTAATCTGTAAGATTACAGTATGCTGTATCTATACTGTGTGTTTCACTTTTGAATTTACCGCCGAACTCCGTCCCCGTGCGTCGCAACGCTCGCAGGGAACGGAGCTCGGCACTGTGAATCGAGCGAGACACAGCGGCTCGCCGATCACAGCGGGGAGACATCGCAGGAACCAGGGGACAAGGTAAGTAATCTCTTCCTGGATCCTGCGATGCAAGCCCGAGTCTGGCTCGGGGTTACCGCTTTTGGTATGAAAAATCCAACTCGAGCCAGACTCGGGAATACCGCCAGGGGGGTTAAATAAAATAAATAATAATTTTATTTATTTTTTTTTAAAGAAGTTTTAAAGCAGTCTTTGTTAACCTTTTTAAGGCGGAGGAACTCTTGAAATAACTTTTCAGGCTCAAGGACCAGCGCATCCTGAGGCTCCAGCGCTAAAGCTGTTTCGACGCCGATGCCAAAAAAAGCTCAAAAAACGCGCGTTAGTGCTATCGCGACGTTTTTTAGCGTCAGCGTTTTTAAGCTGTAAAAATGTTTATGTTGGTAATCTGGGAGTGGAAAATAGCAGAGGGATGTTTTTTTTAAAAAAAAAACGCGCCTTAGCGTTAACGCTTACAAACGACGTTAAACGTGCATTGACGCCAAATCAAAACATGAATAAAATCGCGTTTTTAACACTGCTTTTTTTTCCAGGCGTTGTCACTAGCTTTACAACCCGTTTTTTTAAAACGTCCGTGTGTATGAGGCCTAATGATAAAAAAAACTTCTACAGCCAAAAACAGCTGCTGTAAAAACGTCAAAAAACGTCCAAAGGGCCTTAGTGTGTATGAAATAATGTTGTTGGTAAGGGGTTAATCTAGCTAGCTGCACACATATGACAGGCTTTAGATTGAGAACCTAATTCATTCAACAGTTCCTTTTGATCTGCAGAAATGTTAGGTGTGTGTTATGCCGCGTACACACGAGCGGAATGTCCGACAGAAAAGGTCAGACGGAGGCTTTTCATCGTCTATCCCGATCGTGTGTAGGCCTCATCGGACCTTTTTTTTTGAAAATTCTGATGGACCTAGAAATAGAACATGTTCTAAATATTTCCGATGGAACCAGTTCCTATCGGGAAAAACGCTCGTCTGTATGCCGTCTGTATGCTGCTCCGACGGACCAAAAACGACGCATGCTCTGAAGCAAGTACGAGACGGAAGCTATTGGCTACTGGCTATTTGAACTTCTTATTTTAGTCCCGTCGTACTTGTTGTACGTCACCGCGTTCTGGACGGTCGGACTTCGGTGTGATCGTGTGTACGCAAGACAGTTCCAGCGGAACTCCGTCGGATAAACCCTGAGAGTTAATTCCGACGGGAAAACTGGTCGTTTGTACGCGGCATAATGGGAGATGCTCTGCTATTTAACCGTCATAAATTCAAAGGTAAGGAAGAACACCGTCTGACTTAAATACTGTAGTGGAGACTTGACGGGGCCGAATTCATTAGCTAGATAAAGGCCTTGTAGTCCCCATGTGATAACCAACCCTTTATCCACTTCAATGGGTGTTTGATATGCTGAGAATATTTCTGTGATCTGTTCAGGAATGGGCAAGTTGCCCCGGCTGTGACCATGCATAGCTGAGTGCCCATAGGTGTGCGCAGCCTATTACATTAGAGTGTGCACCCCAAAGCTCAAACACACACGTGTGTGCATGTGTATATATACTGACGGTGTCAGTAGAGCAATGGACGGTGTCAGTAAGGTAGTGGCTGGTGTTCGTAGTTTTTATTTTTATTTATTTTTTTATTATTGTTTACAGTTTTATTTATTTTATTGTTGTTCTTTTACAATATTTTTTTTTTAACATTTTTTTTTAGGAGCCCTATTAGGGGGCTTTGGTGAAATACCAGGGGTCTAAAGAAGGGAAATCTGCTCCACACAGGGTGATTAGGGTGTGCCCAGACACACCTGGCACACCCTGTGCGCACGCCTATGTGAGTGCCCCATTCAAGAGAAGGTGATGACCTTCTCTTTAATTCATTTCTCTTCTAACTAATTATCTCCAGGAGAGGAGGTGCTAGTGAGGGGCTGAGCTATGCTAAATTAAGGGGAAGGGGAAATTGTCCAATCTTGGAGGAGATACGCCCGGAGGGAGGAGAGGGGTAACATCGTTCCACCAATCAGAGGGGCCCTGTTCAAGTCAATGAGAGATGGGCCTATATTAGTGTAAGGTACACACAGGGAGGAGAAGGAGTCTGACGTGGGCCCACACACATCGCTACTGGTAAATATCAGGTCAGCTTCCAGCACGTAAGGTATACCTGCTTGTCGTATGTTTGTTTGTTTGCTGTTTGTATTTTGATGTTTTGAGAAATATACTCTGTATTCTTTTACTTTAACCTAATATTTTTTTCCTTGGCGTGGACCATGGGTCTTCAAACTATGGCCCTCCGGTTGTTCAGGAACTACAGTTCCCATCATGCCTAGTCATGTCAGTGAATGTCAGAGTTTTACAATGCCTCATGGGACGTGTAGTTCCGCAACAGCTGGAGGGCCGTAGTTTGGAGATCCCTGGTGTAGACTATAGATAGATGGTTGTGTATTAGATAGACTTTCAACTACTCACCAGTAAATGTTGTTATTGTGTTAAAGCTTTCACTCTTTGTCAAAGAAATCTCATTTACCCCACATCATATCTTTGAGATATTAAATCTTAAATGTAATAAACGGGTAACATAATTGGCAACCAACGAAGTCGAAGAAAAGGGCTGAAAGTATTTAATATAATACCGAGATTTGTGTAATACAGATTAAGGCCCCTTTCACACGAGGCAGACTCTGTTTTTTCTACGGAGCCCACTCGCTCAGCGGGAGATCAGTCCGTTGATATCCGCTGAGCCGGCGGATGACAGGTCCCTCTCTGCTCACTGAGCGGGGAGGGGCTTGTCCGGCGCCGCTGCCGCCTATGGAGGGATCGGACGAAAAGGGACAGCATGTCCGTTTTCATCAGATCTCATCAGATCCGCCAGCGACAGACCTGGACGTAGGGCCATCTGTCTGCTTTTAGCGGATCGGACCGGGTCGGATGTCAGCGGACATGTCTCCGCTGACATCCGACGTTCCATAGGCTAACATTGATCGCCCGTTCAGGTCCGCCGTCAAAACTGACAGGCGGACCTGAACGGTCCGATCATGTGAAAGGGGCCTAAGGTTCTTGGGGTGAATTTAAACTCAGTTTTTCGGGTAGTTTGGAGGTCGCGGCAAGTTTATCTAGGGAAAAATATAGGTAAATGTTTTTGTTTTATTAGTGGGTATTAGATTAACTCTAAAAAAAAAAAGGAGGGAGGATACACAACATATTTTGTTTTGTTTAATAACCCGTAATTATAGTTGAAAAAAGTACATTGGAAGTCTCATTATAACTAGTCATATAATGAGGAGGATGTGCTCAAAATTTTGTTTTGATTTCTTTTTTGTTTGTTTCTATTCTGTTTTATTGGAAAGACACTGAAAGAGCGTGGTCCTTGTTGTTTTATGGAAAAATTTAGCAATTTTTTTTGTTGTTGCTTGTTTTCTTTATTCCTCCCCCCCCCCCCCCGGTTTTGTTTTTATGCTTTATTTTTATTTATTTTTTAAGACACAAAAACATGACGAGCTTGTAGATTTGTATAGTGTTGTGTAATTTGTGATAATGTTATTTTTATTTTTTTTTTATAGAATTTTAATGCTGTGGGCATTTATTTCAGGGGGTACTTCTTTCTTTTTTTTTCTTTTTTTTTTCATTGACTGCATTGGTTATCGGACTCAGGTTGAGTTTTTTTGCCAAGTTTTGACTTTTTTGTGCAAACTAATCTCTGGGTTATATCTCTAGGCAGTTTGTACATTTTGTATAGTTTTGAGAAATATGTCATAAAGTAATTTTGTTTAATACAATTTTTATATTTCGGGCATTTATTTTAAGGGGTACTGTACTATTCCTTGTGGGTTTTGCATTGACTGCAGTGTTGCTCAGATTTGGCTTCCATGTTTTTTTTTTGCTGAGTTTGCCAAGTTTTGGCTTTTTTGTCCAAACTACCAGCAATTGGAACACAGATGTGCTTGAGCATCACAAATTCCTTGTGTTTTGGAGAAAAGCAGAGAAACGAAACTAATGCCGCGTACACACGGTCGGACTTTTCGTCTACAAAAGTCCAACGGACGCTGACGGACTAAAGCTGGCTGGTAATCCGATCGTGTGTGGGCTTCTCCGGACTTTCAACGGACTTTTTTAGCCTCAAATCCGACGGACTTTAGATTTGAAACATGCTTCAAATCTTTACGTCGTAAGTACGACGGACCCCGAAATCCGCTCGTCTGTGTGCTAGTCCGACGGACAAAAACCCATGCTAGGGCAGCTATTGGCTACTGGCTATGAACTTCCTTATTTTAGTCCGGTGTACGTCATCACGTACGAATCCGTCGGACTTTTGTGTGGTCGTGTGTAGGCAAGTCCGTTCGTAAGAAAGTCTGCCGCAAGTCCGCCGAAGGTACGTCGGAAGTCTGTTGGACAGGCTGTCGGACTTTTGTAGACGAAAAGTCCGACCGTGTGTACGCGGCATAAGAGTAGCAATGACGCAGGAAGAAAAAAAACCCTTCATAGTTTAGGTTGAAACAGGTCTTTGGTTGTTATTTAAAGTGTATGTCCACTAAAGGGATAGTATTGGTTTAGGACATTGAAACTAAGCTACAAGAGAATTGGTTGTTTTTTTTTTTTTTTTATTTAGTTTTGTTGTTTGTTTTTTTTTTTTTTGTTTTTTTTGTTTTGTTTTTTTTTAGCTATGGGAATTTACAAGCAGTAATATTCTCATTGTTGTCAGTTAAAGTACCAAACTGTGGAAGTCTGGTTACTAAAGCTAATATCTGATAAAGATTATTATTCTAGTGTAACATAAGGTGCATTTAGCATACTGTATTATACATTGAATTTTTTATTTTTTTTGTTAGGAGAAACCCTACCAATAATTTGACAAGCTCAAATTGTTGTATATTTTTTTTTTTTGTATGTTATTTATTTTTATTTTTTTAACTGAATTGGGTGTAACAGCTATTGGTGTAAACATGGCCGTGACCTTTCTATTGTCAACCTAGAGGGTTACTCACCCTATTTGCTCCTTGTGGGCTTACTGAACACAGTTTCTCAACACTATTGTTTCTATTGTCCCCTTGGTCTATTGTGTTTCGGCTGTAGGCTCAGGCAAGGTAGGCTACATGCTACTGTTAGGATAATCGGGGAGTCTCCACTAATCTAAAAGATTGTTTTATTGAGAGCTGAAAATATCTTTTGTTGTATTTTCTGGACTTTATTCGATTGGATTTTCTGTTTATTGTTTTTCCTTTTTCTCCTTCTTTAATCTCAAGTGACTGTATAGGGCAGGGGAACGTTTAACTTAATTTAGCTCACAAATTATGCATACTATCTGTTGATAATGGCTGCCATGTCCTGTCTAGAAAGTTTTGTAGCAACTTATACTCTTATGCCCCGTACACACGAGCGGAAATTCCGCCAGCAAAAATCCAATGTGAGCTTTTGGTCGGAAATTCCAGCCGTGCGTATGCTCCATCGGACTTTTGCTGGCGGAATTTCCGCCAGCAAAAGATTGAGAGCAGGTTCTCTATTTTTCCGTCGGAAAAAGTTCCTATCAGAAATTCCGTTCGTCTGTATGCAATTCCGACGCGCACAATTCCTAGGCATGCTCAGAAGCAATTCGACGCATGCTCGGAAGCATTGAACTTCATTTTCTCGGCTCGTCGTAGTGTTGTACGTCACTGCGTTCTTGACGGTCGAAAGTTCAGAGAACTTTTGTGGGACCGCGTGTATGCAAGCCAAGCTTGAGCAGAATTCCGTCGGAAAAACCATCCAAGATTTTTCCGACAGAAATTCCGATCGTGTGTGCGCGGCTTCATACTGTTGTCACTGCAAAAGGTGTCCCCATAAAAAGACTTATGGGCGGACTTTTCAGCATCAAACATCAGACGGTCTTTCCAATGGACTTGCGAACGACCGGACTTGCGCACACACGAACGGACTAAAGTCCGTTCGAAAGTCCGGTCGTTTGAAAGTGGTGACGTACGACCGGACTAGAATGAGGAAGTTCATAGCCAGTAGCCAATAGCTGCCCTTGCTTCGTTTTTTGTCTGTCGGACTAACATCCGTACAGCATGCTTACGGATTTTTCGATCGGACTCGAGTCCGTCGGAAAGATTTGAAACATGTTCCAAATCTAAAGTCCGTCTGATTTTTGACAGAAAAGGTCCGCTGAAAGTCCGATGAAGCCCACACACGGTCAGATCGTCCGACGGATTCGTTCCGTCGGACCGGTCCGGTCGAAAAGTCCGCCCGTGTGTACACGGCATAATGCATAACGCACGCACGATCGGACTTTCCGCCAACAAAACCGTGGATTTCTGTTCGAAGGTTGTTGGCTCAAACTTGCCTTGCGTACACGCGGTCACACAAGCGTCGGCCAACAATTCCCGAACGTGGGAACGCGGTGGCGTGCAAGACGTAGGACGAGCCGAGAAAAAGGAAGTTCAATAGCCAGTGCGGCTCCTTCTGCTTGATTCCGAGCATGCGGGAACTCACGTCCCCACGTTCTTGGCGGTGGAAAGTTCAGAGAACTTTTGTGTGACCGCTTGTATGCAAGCCAAGCTTGAGCGGAATTCCCGTCGGATAAACCATCCAAGGTTTTTCCGACGGAAATTCCGCTTGTGTGCACGGGGCATTAAATATAAGAGCAATGATTTTGCTTGTGATGCTAAATTAAAAGAATCTCCTTGGGCCTATGTTCGGGAGTTATTTGAAGAACAAGTAAAAACAACCAAACGGAACAAAAAAGCTCAAAGTCTAGCCGTAGCAGGCATGTATACTGCTTGCATGGCTATGAGTGCTAAAATACAGCAATTTGAAGATATTGTCTATAATAAAAATATTACAATTTCTGAGAAGGAAAAAGAGAATACAGCTTTACATAACCAAGTACAAACCTTAACTACCCTTAATCAAATGGTTTAGGCCTCACAGGAGGAAAATTTTAAAAATTACAAATTGGCTCAAAAAAGAAGTGGTACAATATAAAAGCATGCTAACCAAAGTTGAGACTGAATGGGACCACATAACTAGTGCGTACAAAGTGGTCCAAGGGAAAATGCTTTCAACCTGAAAATTAGAAAACGAAAACAGCCATGTGACAGACTTACCCGGTACAGAGGCTTTTGGAGGGGTGCCTGTGCCGATGGGCATTGCAAATGGATTACAGTAATCACGTTCAGGTACTTAAACTTCTTGCAGCTAAAGAAAAAAACGACATATTAACCGATTCCCGACCGGTGCACGCCGATGTACGTCGGCAGAAAGGCACGGCTGCGCAAATGGGCGTACCTGTACGTCCCTTTGAATTTGCCGTCGCGTCATCGCGTGCGCGCCGCCGGTGGCGCGCGCGCGCACCCGCTGCGAGCTCCGTGAGTAGGATCGCTGGTCCTGCGGACTCGATGTCCGCGGGGATACCCGTGATCGTCTCACGGAGAGGAAGAACGGGGAGATGCTGATGTAAACAAGCATCTCCCCTTTCTGCCTAGTGACAAGTGTCACCGATCACAGCTCCCTGTAATCGGGAGCGGTGATCAGTGTCGTGTCACAGCTAGCTCCTCCCTCCACAGTTAGAATCACTCCCTAGGACACTCCCTACAGCGCCACCTAGTGGTTAACCCCTTCACTGCCAGTCACATTTACACACAGTAATCAATGCAATTTTAATCGCACTGATCGCTGTATAAATGTGAATGGTCCCAAAATCATGCCAAAAGCGTCTTATAAAAAATAAAAAAATGTTTTTTTTTATATATTTTTGGGGGGATATTTATTGTAGCAAAAAGCAAAAAATATAGCTTTTTTTTTTTTTTCAAAATTGTCGCTCTTTTTTTGTTTATAGCGCAAAAAATAAAAACAACAGTGGTGATCAAATACCACCAAAAGAAAGCTCTGTTTGTGGGAAAAAAAGGACGTCAATTTTGCTTGGGAGCCACGTCACACGACCGCACAACTGTCAGTTAAAGCGACGCAGTGCCGAATCGCAAAAAGTGCTCTGGTCTTTTGCCAGCCAAATGGTCCAGGGCTGAAGTGGTTAATCAATGCAGAGCTGAATTTGTTTGTGTCTTTTATATCTGCCCAGAGTTCAGCTTTAAAGGGATTGGATTGTGGTTTTGTATTGATCTGAAGTGTATGTTGGGTTTCTATACTTTCTATACTTTATCTAAATGTAAAGGCGTGTTTTTGTAAAGGGCATTACAAAATAGGACTATGATGAATACCTAAAGAACGTTTTACAGAATTGGTCACAAAATGTATTTTGAACTTGACTATTTTTATGTCTTTTTTTTTTTCCTCACCAGTTAAAAAAATTTAACAAGATGGAAATGAAATGCTGCAATACCGCCTGCTGCATAATGAACAATTTCTGGAAGATATTGTCCGCAGTCCTGTTTATAATTTTGGTAATAATAATAAAAATAATAAGTTATTATTTTAGTCAACAGGTCGACTAAGTGGTTGTTACCAGGGGTTTTTGAATAATATGTTTTGTCTGTGTTTTTATGCATTTCCTCGTGTTATTCCAGCTTCCACGCCCACTCCAGTAATACACCGATAGGTTAACCACTTCAGCTCCGGAAGATTTACCCCCCCCCTTGATGACCAGGCCACTTTATGCGATACGGCGCTGCGTTACTTTAACTGACAATTGCGCGGTCGTGCAAAGCTGTACTCGAATAAAATTGATGTTCTTTTTTCCTCACAATTGGGGTTTTTTCTCAGCTCTGCGGTTTTTATTTTTCACGCTATAAACAAAAAAATACAGAAAGTTTGAAAAAAAAACAAAAAAAAAAACCCCTATATATATATATATATATATATATATATAATGTATATATATGTATGTGTGTGTGTTTTTTGGGTTTTTTTTCAAACTTTCTGTATTTTTTTTTTGTTTATAGCGTGAAAAATAAAAACCGCAGAGCTGAGAAAAAACCCCAATACAGAAAGTTTAAAAAAAAAAAAAAAAATTATATATATATATATATATATATATATATATATATATATAAAATACAGAATACAGAAAGTTTATATATATATATATATATATATATATATATATATATATATATATATATATATATATATATATATATATATATATATATATATATATATATATATATATAAAAATATATATTTAACTTTTTTTAAACTGTGTGGTTTTTTTTTTTCACACTATAAACAAAAAAAATACAGAAAGTTTAAAAAATATATATATATATATATATATATATATATATATATATATATATATATATATATATATATACATACATATTTAAACTTTCTGTATTTTTTTGTTTATAGAATGAAAAAAAAAAAAAAAACGCAGAGCTGAGAAAAAACCCCAATTGTGAGGAAAAAAGGAAAAAAGGACATCAATTTTATATGGGTACAGCTGCTGTAAAACGTATCCAATCAAAAAATGTAAAAAAAAAATCGAATTTCTTCATCAGTTTAGGCCAATATATATTCTGCTACATATTTTTGGCAAACAAAATCCCAATAAGCGTATATTGATTGGTTTTGGCGCAAAAGTTATGCTAAAGTTATGGAATTTTTATTTATTTATTTATTTTTTTAACTAGTAATGGCAGCTATCAGCGACTTATAGCGGGACTGTGACATTGCGGGCACTAACTGATAGACATGTGAACAACTAAAAAAAATTTGATTCGTTTCGTTTCTTTACGTTTCCGTTGATTCGTAACGATTCGTAATTTCGTGAGATGCGAGGTTTCATATTCGGACTCGTTCGTATTTTGGTAACAGATATATTTTCGTTGATACGAAATGGTTCGTAAATCCGTTAGTCTAGCGATTCGTAATTTCGCAAGACGCGAGGTTTCATATTCGGACTCGTTCGTATTTTTTCGTAACAGCTATATTTTCTTTGATACGAAATGATTCGGAGTTTTGTTAGATAGTTATTTTCGTTTATTCGGTACACTACTCGTAATTTAGTAATTGCTACTTTTGTGAGATTGCCTTTTCAGTTGATTCGTACTATCGTAGGAAATAAAGAATTATTTTTATTCAGGATTTATATAGCGCCAACAGTTTATAATAAAATAAATAAATAAATATAAATATTAAATAATATATATAAATAAATATATATATATATATATATATATATATATATATATATATATATATATATATATATATATAATATAAATATAATAATAATCCTATGTTTGCTTTTCTAATAAGTCCTGTACTTACTCCACTCCCTCAGTCACCAGATCTCACTCCACCTCCTCCTCCTCCACTGCATCTAAAAAGATTCAGGAATGCCGTGTGACTCAGACACAAAAGGGATAAGCTGATTGGCTAAAGATATTACGTGAGACACATCACTCACTAATACACTGCCCATTCCAAAGAACGATTCGAGAACACGAAATTACGAACATACGAAATTAAGAATATACATATTAAGATACACTTACCCCGTCCATTCAAAAGAACGATTCGAGAACACGAACAAGCGAAATTACGAACGGACGAAGAAACGAAATTACGAACGCGCGAATGAAATTACGAACATACGAAATTACGAACAGACAAAGGACTGAAAATACGTAATGGAAGTCATTCGCTATAGATGTCATTTTCTTTCTTTTACTTTTTTCTGAGTTTTGTATTTTCGTAAATTTTGTCCGTACGCAAGTTCGTATTTTCACGTGTTCGTTATTTTGCTTATTTGTAATTTTCGTATTTTGGTTCTTTCAGCTATTCGGATGTTCAAATTGATCCGAATGTACGAATACTAACAAATCCGTATGAAAATCTATTCGTTACGAACCGAATCGCACGTGTCTACTAACTGACACTTTTTTAGGAACCAGTGACACCAATGCCCCGTATACACGGTCGGAATTTCCGACAACAAATGTTCGATGGGAGCCTGTTGTCGGAAATTCCGACCGTGTGTGGGCTCCACCGGACATTTGATGTCAGAATTTCCATACAGCAAAAATTTGAGATCTGGATCTCAAATTTTCCGACAACAAAATCCGTTGTCGTAAATTCCGATCGTGTGTACACAATTCCGACACACAAAATTCCACGCATGCTCGGAATCGAGCAAAAGGAGCCGCACTGGCTATCGAACTTCATTTTTCTCGGCTCGTCGTACGTGTTGTACGTCACCGCGTTCTTGACGTTCGGAAATTTCCGACAACGTTTGTGCGACCGTGTGTACGCAAGACAAGTCTGAGCCAACATCCGTCGGAAATAAATCCACGGTTTTGTTGTCGGAATGTCCGATCGTGTGTACGCGGCAGAATACAGTGATCAGTGCTAAAAAATATGCACTGTCACTGTACTAATGACACTGGCTGGAGTTAACATCAGGGGGCGATCAAAGGGTTAACTGTGTGCTTAACCAGTGCTTGTGTACTGTGGGGGAGGTGCTTGTACTAGGGAGAGGCACGGATCATTGTCCCTGCTTTGCAGGAACACAGGATGAATACCTTCCCTACTAACAAAACGGCAGTCTGCCTCGTTTACATAGGCAGACTGCCGTTCTGCTTCTGTCCTGAATGGTCTACGGGTCCCGGTGGGCATCGAGTCAGCTGGACTCACTAATTGGCTCATGCTGTATCCAATCACAGAGGGAGTGGGTCGCCGGGAGCCCCAGAGCCGGAAGTGCAGGTTGATGTATTAGGTATGTCATCCTGCGCAGGAAAGCCGCCTTGCCACTGTATATATATTAAGTATACGGTCGGCAATGCGGTTAAAGCCCCACTGCAAATAGGAAAAATGACCTATGAATTGGGGTCCTCCTCACTGCAAGGGATGAGGGCTTGTTAAGGGCAAGCCAGTAGAAGCACCAGAGGGTAGCGGGAGTGGGGGGAGGTCCCCTCCCGCCGCCTGTAAAAACAATCAAGCAGGTGAACTGCCGCCATGATTGTTTTACGGTGCAGGAAATCGCCGGCAGATATCATTCAGATATCCCCACTCAAAGTCCATGACGTCACATAACGTCGTTGGGCGGGAAGTGGTTATGGAGGGGCGCCTGCCATTCAGGCTCACCTTCCCTCTACCTATCCATTATAATGCATGTGCTTTGGACATGTGCACGGCCGAAAAATTCTTTTTTTTTTTTCATTTTCGTTTTATTGGTTTTTATGTTTTTTTTCCGGATCATTCCTTATCATCGAAATTCGTTATTTTTAATAAATTTGGAAAAATTTTAATTTGGTACGTCCCATTCGTATAGATGTGGTGTTCGTTATTTCGGTACTTCGTAAATTCGGAAAAATTTGAATTTGGTACGATCCATTCGTATAGATGCGGTATTCGGTATTTTGAAAATTTGTAAATTTGGATAAATTCGTATTCGTTATCTTCACTAACAGACATCCAAATTTGAAAGGAAACTCCAATGCCTATAATTTAATAGTTTATAACTATTATTATAGTTTTTATAATTATTATTATTATTTATTATTAATTAATAATAATAATAAACTATAATAATGGTTAATAATTCGTTGCATTCACTAACAGCCGAATTTGAAAGAAAATTTCAATGCCTATAATTTAATGGTGTATAATTATTATTATAGTTTTTATTATTATTATTTTCATTATTAATAATAAATAATAATAATAATAATAATAATAATAATAATAATAATAATAAAAACTATAATAATGGTTAATAAAAGTAATAATTTAATGATAAGAGAAATTATCTGAATGTTTTTTTTTGTTCTTTCGGATTTTTGAATTTTCTGATTTTCGCTCTTATTTTCTGATTTTTGTTCTTTCAAATTTTTGGATTTTTGTTCTTATTTTCTTATTTTCGTTCTTTCGAATTCTCAGATTTTCTAAATTCGGATTTTCGTTCTTTTGAATTTTCGAATTTCGGATTTTTGTTCTATCTAATTTCCGTTCTTTTCCAAAAAATTTTTTCGGAAAAATTTGTTAAACAGTTTTCCATTAATTCGGATGTTTCCGAATTCGAATATGTCGAATTTTGACGAAAAACTAATTTGGAACGAAACAAATTGCACATGTCTAGGGATGAGCCGAACACCCCCCTGTTCGGTTCGCACCAGAACATGCGAACAGGAAAAAAGTTCGTTCGAACATGCGAACACCGTTAAAGTCTATGGGACACGAACATGAATAATCAAAAGTGCTAATTTTAAAGGCTTATATGCAAGTTATTGTCATAAAAAGTGTTTGGGGACCTGGGTCCTGCCCCAGGGGACATGGATCAATGCAAAAAAAAGTTTTAAAAACGGCCGTTTTTTCAGGAGCAGTGATTTTAATAATGCTTAAAGTCAAACAATAAAAGTGTAATATCCCTTTAAATTTCGTACCTGGGGGGTGTCTATAGTATGCCTGTAAAGGGGCGCATGTTTCCTGTGTTTAGAACAGTCTGACAGCAAAATGACATTTTGAAGGAAAAAACTCATTTAAAACTACCCGCGGCTATTGCATTGCCGACAATACACATAGAAGTTCATTGATAAAAACGGCATGGGAATTCCCCAAAGGGGAACCCCGAACCAAAATTTAAAAAAAAATATGACGTGGGAGTCCTCCTAAATTCCATACCAGGCCCTTCAGGTCTGGTATGGATATTAAGGGGAACCCCGGCCAAAATTAAAAAAAAAAAATGACGTGGGGTTCCCCCTAAATTCCATACCAGACCCTTCAGGTCTGGTATGGATTTTAAGGGGAACCCCGCGCCAAAAAAAAAAAAAAACGGCGTGGGGTCCCCCCAAAAATCCATACCAGACCCTTATCCGAGCACGCAACCTGGCAGGCCGCAGGAAAAGAGGGGGGGACGAGAGTGCGGCCCCCCTCCCTCCTGAACCGTACCAGGCCACATGCCCTCAACATTGGGAGGGTGCTTTGGGGTAGCCCCCCAAAACACCTTGTCCCCATGTTGATGAGGACAAGGGCCTCATCCCCACAACCCTGGCCGGTGGTTGTGGGGGTCTGCGGGTGGGGGGCTTATCAGAATCTGGAAGCCCCCTTTAACAAGGTGACCCCCAGATCCCGGCCCCCCCCCTGTGTGAAATGGTAAGGGGGTACATAAGTACCCCTACCATTTCACGAAAAAAGTGTCAAAAATGTTAAAAATGACAAGAGACAGTTTTTGACAATTCCTTTATTTAAATGCTTCTTCTTTCTTCTATCTTCCTTCATCTTCTGGTTCTTCTGGTTCTTCTGGCTCTTCTGGTTCTTCCAGCATCTCCTCTGCGGCGTCTTCTATCTTCTTCTCCTCGGGCCGCTCCGCACCCATGGCATAGGGGGGAGGCTCCCGCTCTTCTCTTCTTCTTTTCTTCTCTTCTGTTCTTCTTCATTTTCTTCTCCGGGCCGCTCCGCAATCCATGCTGGCATGGAGGGAGGCTCCCGCTGTGTGACGGCGCTCCTCGTCTGACAGTTCTTAAATAACCGGGTGGGCGGGGCCACCCGGTGAACCCCGCCCCCCTCTGACGCACGGTGACTTGACGGGACTTCCCTGTGACGTCACGGGGAATGCCACAGGGAAGTCCCGTCAAGTCACCGTGCGTCAGAAGATAGAAGACACCGCGGAGGAGATGCTGGATGAGAACGCCGGAGGAAGAACCAGAAGAGCCAGAAGAACCAGAAGAACCAGAAGATGAAGGAAGATAGAAGAAAGAAGAAGCATTTAAATAAAGGAATTGTCAAAAACTGTCTCTTGTCATTTTTAACATTTTTGACACTTTTTTCGTGAAATGGTAGGGGTACTTATGTACCCCCTTACCATTTCACACAGGGGGGGCCGGGATCTGGGGGTCACCTTGTTAAAGGGGGCTTCCAGATTCCGATAAGCCCCCCGCCCGCAGACCCCCACAACCACCGGCCAGGGTTGTAGGGATGAGGCCCTTGTCCTCATCAACATGGGGACAAGGTGTTTTGGGGGGCTACCCCAAAGCACCCTCCCAATGTTGAGGGCATGTGGCCTGGTACGGTTCAGGAGGGAGGGGGGGCCGCACTCTCGTCCCCCCCTCTTTTCCTGCGGCCTGCCAGGTTGCGTGCTCGGATAAGGGTCTGGTATGGATTTTTGGGGGGACCCCACGCCATTTTTTTTTTTTTTTGGCGCGGGGTTCCCCTTAAAATCCATACCAGACCTGAAGGGTCTGGTATGGAATTTAGGGGGAACCCCACGTCATTTTTTTTTTTTAATTTTGGCCGGGGTTCCCCTTAATATCCATACCAGACCTGAAGGGTCTGGTATGGAATTTAGGGGGAACCCCACGTCATTTTTTTTTTTTAATTTTGGCCGGGGTTCCCCTTAATATCCATACCAGACCTGAAGGGCCTGGTATGGAATTTAGGGGGACTCCCACGTCATTTTTTTTTTTAAATTTTGGTTCGGGGTTCCCCTTTGGGGAATTCCCATGCCGTTTTTATCAATGAACTTCTATGTGTATTGTCAGCAATGCAATAGCCGCGGGTAGTTTTAAATGAGTTTTTTCCTTCAAAATGTCATTTTGCTGTCAGACTGTTCTAAACACAGGAAACATGCGCCCCTTTACAGACACACTATAGACACCCCCCAGGTACGAAATTTAAAGGGATATTACACTTTTATTGATTGACTTTAAGCATTATTAAAATCACTGCTCCTGAAAAAACGTCCGTTTTTAAAACTTTTTTTTGCATTGATCCATGTCCCCTGGGGCAGGACCCAGGTCCCCAAACACTTTTTATGACAATAACTTGCATATTAGCCTTTAAAATTAGCACTTTTGATTTCTCCCATAGACTTTTAAAGGGTGTTCCGCGGCATTCGAATTTGCCGCGAACACCCCAAATTGTTCGCTGTTCGGTGAACTTGCGAACAGCCAATGTTCGAGTCGAACATGAGTTCGACTCGAACTCGAAGCTCATCCCTACACATGTCTAATGTGCTTTTACTAAGCAGGCTGTCAAAAATTAGGACCGCAGATAATACTGGGGCATTGTGAAGTGACCTTGCAGCTTACGCATGTATTTGCAAATGTGTGCAAACTAAACCCATGTTTTTCACAAGAACTGTTAGACCGGAGAATTCAGCTTATTTCAGGCTGGCTGGTAAGTTGAGCTGGGAATTTTCTTTGCTCCCATCAGTGGCGGAACTACCGCCATAGCGACCCACGTTGGCGCTATAGGGGCCCGCAGCCGAGTGGGGCCCGGTGAGCAGGGCCGATCCTAGGCGGGTGTGTGCTCTGGCGCTGTAAGCTGCCGCAGGGAAGAGGCGCCGGGCCGGCGAAGCTGTGACACGTCACTTGACTGCACTGGTTGCTAGAATCGCCGGCCGCCCGGCGCCTAGCAACCATTGACATCAGAGGCCGCGCCCGCCCCAGCATTCATAGCATGCCGCCTCTGCGGCTGGAAAATGAGCACGGCTCCATCCACCTCTGCCATCTTCAGACAGCGTGGCTCAGAGGGAGGGGAGCGAGCAGAGCGAGAGGAGCGTTTCTGAAAAGTGCTGCCTGACGGAGCCTGCCTGCCTTGCTGTGAGACTGTGAGTGACTGCACTGCACCTGACATGAACCCCGGCCTTACCCTGTAAGCAATTTGCTGTGCCATCAAACGCAGCCACTGTGCCCGTCAAATGCAGCCACTGTGCCCGACAAATGCAGCCACTGTGCCCGACAAACGCAGCCACTGTGCCCGACAAACGCAGCCACTGTGCCCGACAAACGCAGCCACTGTGCCCATCAAACGCAGCCACTGTGCCCGTCAAACGCAGCCACTGTGCCCGTCAAACGCAGCCACTGTGCCCGTCAAATGCAGCCACTGTGCCCATCAAATGCAGCCACTGTGCCCATTAAGCGCATCCACTGTGCCCATCAAATGCAGCCACTGTGCCATAAAACACAGCCACTGTGCCATAAAACACAGCCACTGTGCCATAAAATGCAGCCACAGTGCCCATCAAACGCAAACACTGTGCCATAAAATGCAGCCACGGTGCCCGTCAAACACTGCCACTGTGTCCAAACGCAGCCACTGTGCCCATCAAACTCAGCCACTGTGCCCATCAAACGCAGCCACTGTGCCCATTAAACACACGGGGGGATTGCAGAGCCAGAGCTGCAGTACCCTGAGCACTTTGTGAAGAGTCCAGGAGGAAGGAGAAGTGAGGTAAGCAGTGCAGAGTAGGGCTGCTTGTACTAAAAGACAGAGGGTCACTTACTACTGCTTTCTGTCACCAATGACCTCAAACTCTACATCACTTACTACTGACCTCTGAACTGTGCGTCACTTACTGCTGACCTCTGCATCACTACTGACCTCTGACTTGGCAGAGTTTAGAGGTAAGTAGTCAGTAACACAAAATTTAGAGGTCAGTAGTAAGTGACACAGAGTTCAAGGGTCAGAAGTAATACAGAGTTTAGGGGACAATAGTAGGTAACGCAGAGTGCAGAGGTCAGTAGTAAGACATGCAGAGTTCAGAGGCCTGTAGTAAATAGCGCAGAGTTCAGGGTTCAGCAATAAGACCCCTTTCACACTGAGGCCGTTTACAGGCATTTTAGCGCTAGAAATAGTGCTTGTAAAGCACCTGTAAAGTGCCTCCCATCCTCTGCAATGGGTGCTTTCACACTGGGGCGATGCGCTTGCGGGGCGTTAGAAAAAGTCCTGCAAGCAGCATCTTTGGGGCGGTTTGGGAGCGCTGTATACAGCGCTTCCAAAACGCCCCTGCCCATTGCAGTGAATGGGTAGCGCTTCCGAAGCGCCTGAAAAGCGCTTCAGAAGTGCAGCAACACGGGAGTTTTTATCCCATTTTTTGGGTTTAAAAGCACCCCGCTAGCAGTCAAAAAGCAGCGCAAAAGCATCGATTAAACAGCGGTAAAGGGGGTCAGTAGTAAGTGACACAGAGTTCAGAGGTCAGTAGTAAGTGATGCAGAGCTTAGGGGGCAGGAGTAAGTGATGCTGAGTTCATTGGTCAGTAGTAAGTGACACAAAGGTCATGGGTCTGCAGTAAATAATGTAGAGTTAAGGGGTCAGTACTATGTGACACAGATTTCAGTGATTAGTAGTACCCTATGCAGAGTTCAAGGGTCAATGGTAAGTGAAGCAGAGTTCAGGGGTCAGTAGTAAGTGGCACAGAGTTCAGGGGTCAGTAGTAGGTGATGCAAAATTTAGGGGTCATTTGTAAGAGATGCTGATTTCTGAGGTCAGTAGGAAAGTCACCTACTACTAATCTCTGACAGGTGTACAGGTATTTAACCTCTTGCCGACCAGCCGCCGCAGTTATACTGCGGCAGAATGGCTCGGCTGCCCAAATTGCCATACTGGTACGGTAGTCCCTTTAAAGCCTATAGCAGGCGTGCGCGCGTGGCCGGAGCCGATGCGCGTGGCCGGTGGCCACGGTGTCCGCCGGCCACCCGCAATCCACAGAGAGCCAGACTTTCTGACAGGGAAGTAGAGAGAGATCTGCTGTTTCTAGTGATCAGGAACAGTGATCTCTCTCTCTCTACTCCCAGTAATTCCCCTCCCCCCACAGTTAGAAACACCTCCCTAGGGAACACATTTAACCCCCCCTTGATCGCCCCCCCCCCCCCAGTGTTAACCCCTTCCTTGCCAGTGACATTTATACAGTAATCAGTGGCTATTTTTAGCTCTGATCACTGTGTAAATGTCAATGATCCCAAAAAAGTGTCCGATCTGTCCGCTGCAATGTCGCAGATCGCCGCCACTACTAGTAAAAAAAAAAAATAAATAATAAAAATGCCATAAATCTATGCTCTATTTTGTAGACGCTATAACTTTTGCGCAAACCAATCAATATACGCGTATTGTGAATTTTTTTTACCAAAAATATCTAGAAGAATACATATCGGCCTAAACTGAGGAAAAAAATGAGTGTTTTTTTTTTTTTATATTTATTATAGCAAAAAGTAAAAAATATTGTTTTTTTTTTTTTTTAAATTGTCAGTCTTTTTTTTGTTTATAGCGCAAAAAAATAAAAACCGCAGAAGTGATCAAATACCACCAAAAGAAAGCTCTATTTGTGGGAAAAAAAGGACATCAATTTTGTTTGGGTGCAAAGTCGCACGACCGCGTTATTGTCAGACTGCGACGCAGTGCCGAATCGCAAAAAATGGCCCTGTCATTAAAGTGGTTGTACACCCCGAGATATTTCAAGCACCTACAGGTAAGCCTTAATCTAGGCTTACCTGTAGGTGCTTGAAATATCTCCTAAACCTCCACGGTTTAGGAGATATTTACTAAAAAAAGAGCGCCGATGACTACGACACATGCGCCCTTTAGAAAGGGCACACCGTGCCCTTTCTAAAAGGGGTTATGCCGTGACTGACTGCTCCTGTGCGCATTCGCGGGAGTGACGTCACGCGACTCCGGCCAGTCACAGAGCCGGAATTCGTGGCCCCAGAAGGAAGAGGGGCGAAGATGGAAGCTCCCTGCTTGTGAGGACAACGGTGACATCATGGGCTTCAGTGTCAGGTAAGTGACACATAATGGGCTATGCGATGCGATGCATAGTAGCCCACTATGCTTTACCTATGCAGGGAAATAAAGAAGGAAGTAAAACCCACAAGGTTTTACTTCCTCTTTAGGGGGGAAAATCCTTCCGGGGCTGAAGTGGTAAAGTGGCTTTGGAAGCCCTTCTGTGCGTAAAAGCCTCCTGGCCTACATTAAAATGCTGAAAACCACTTACTATACATAATCCACCCCAGGGATCCAGCACCATTTGTCTATTTCCCTGATCATTCAAATTCCAGGCACACGTTGCTCTGATGGAACTGAACCCAGCATTCCAAGGCAAGAGTGTTAGCTATTTAGACATGTCATATTTATAGGATGTATCATGCTAATTTCTAGTCTTTAACTTTATTTTACTGTATGTATTATATAATAGGTGATTGTAATTTGCACGTGCTATCAAAAGCAGTAAGAATTAGAAGAACGGAAGCCAGCAAGAGGTCTGCTTAAGGAATCGGGAGAACATTACAATTACAATATCAAAAAGGTACAACACCATGTGCATCATTTGCAACATTATTTTGGTAAATTCTCTGTATTAACATTCGGCTGCACCCAAACCTTTACTTTAGTGTTGCGTAAAGCAAGGATGATTTAGAACCTCTGTAAGGCTTATATTGCTTTGTGTCTGTGTTTTGGATTTCCCTTTACTACCTGCCCTGTTGACAACTTGGGCTCATCTTGAAAAATTGCCCAGATGACAATAAAAATGTAAAACGTATAGGTGGGAGATGATGGATCCACCATTGGTTCTATCATACAGTATAAAAACAGAAATACCCCACCCCCACCCGGTAGCCCACCCACAACCTGGAGCATCACAGAGAAGAGGAAAGCACCAAAGCCTACTAGAGTGAGGCAGAAGGTCAACACTACGCTAGAGATGAGCACTATCTCTGCGCTAGAGATGAGCACTATCTCTGCGCTAGAGATGAGCACTATCTCTGCGCTAGAGATGAGCACTATCTCTGCGCTGGAGATGAGCACTATCTCTGCGCTGGAGATGAGCACTATCTCTGCGCTGGAGATGAGCACTATCTCTGCGCTGGAGATGAGCACTATCTCTGCGCTGGAGATGAGCACTATCTCTGCGCTGGAGATGAGCACTATCTCTGCGCTGGAGATGAGCACTATCTCTGCGCTGGAGATGAGCACTATCTCTGCGCTGGAGATGAGCACTATCTCTGCGCTGGAGATGAGCACTATCTCTGCGCTGGAGATGAGCACTACCTCTGCGCTGGAGATGAGCACTACCTCTGCGCTGGAGATGAGCACTACCTCTGCGCTGGAGATGAGCACTACCTCTGCGCTGGAGATGAGCACTACCTCTGCGCTGGAGATGAGCACTACCTCTGCGCTGGAGATGAGCACTACCTCTACGCTGGAGATGAGCACTACCTCTACGCTGGAGATGAGCACTACCTCTACGCTGGAGATGAGCACTACCTCTACGCTGGAGATGAGCACTACCTCTACGCTGGAGATGAGCACTACCGCTACGCTGGAGATGAGCACTACCTCTACGCTGGAGATGAGCACTACCTCTACGCTGGAGATGAGCACTACCTCTACGCTGGAGATGAGCACTACCTCTACGCTGGAGATGAGCACTACCTCTACGCTGGAGATGAGCACTACCTCTACGCTGGAGATGAGCACTACCTCTACGCTGGAGATGAGCACTATCTCTACACTGGAGATGAGCTGCCAGCTCTGTCTAAACCTGCTTGTTCAAAGGTTCCACAAAAAAACAAATTGAATTAGTGTTTGTCCAAAATGAACCTCTGGTGGCGGCAGGAAGTGAAACATTTAGGCCCCTTTAACACAGGCGGTCATTTTTTTAAGCTATCCCGATCGGACCATCCATTGCCCTCTATGGAGCGGCGGATGTAAACAGACATGTGTACATTGACACCATTAATATTCACTAATGCCTTCCTGCTTCTCCTCAGGAAGCGGATCTTGAGACCTGATTGGCCAGCAGTCCTAAGACCCGATTGGCCGCAAGTCCTAATGCCCCGTACACACGATCGGAAATGCCGCCAGCACAACTCTGATGAGAGGTTTTGGTCGGAAAATGCATCCGTGTGTAAGCTCCATCGGACTTTCGCTGGCGGAATTCCAGCCAGCAAAAGATTGAGAGCAGGTTCTCTATATTTCGGTTGGAAAAAGTTCCTATCCGAAAATGCGTTCGTCTGTATGCAAGTTCGGACGCGCAAAAAATCACGCAGGCTCGGAAACAATTTGACGCATGCTCGGAAGCATTGAACTTCATTTTCTCGGCTCGTCATAGTGTTGTACGTCACCGCGTTCTTGACGGTCGAAAGTTCAGAGAACTTTTGTGTGACCGTGTGTATGCAAGCCAAGCTTGAGCGGAATTCTGTCGGAAAAGTCATCATACCTTTTTTCGACCAAAATTCTGATCGTGTGTACGCGGCATAAGTCCTCATTGTGTGGAAGAAAAAGCAACTGCTGGGACTCGGGAGGAGACATGGGGGGGGGGGGGAGCCGCCAAAACTACAACCTGGATTGGGTAAGTGCGGGGCTGGTGGGCGACGGGCCAGTGAGCAAAGCGGCGATCAAAAATTTAGCACTAGCTGCCACTGGTTGGGATTCAACAGCCAAACTTTAGCAATGTTCTGTGAACCAGCTCTAAACCAAACCCAGTTAATTTGGCTCATCCCTATATTACACCTTATTCCTCTATCCCTAGACTTAATGAACATTTAAACCCTGCAGTGCGGGAGAGAACCCACTACATGTGGGAGACTTTTTTAATCCTGTATGCATGCATGTGGCCTCGCGGAAGTGGGTCTTTTTCCATGGGGCTGCATATATGCATATCCGTTTTTGTGCTGGGAGTGTGCCACACAGCGCGCTCTCACCGAGAGCCCCAGGTCTTGTACTAACGATCGGGACCCAGGTCACCTGGCCACTGTGAGCCCGCCCCTGTGTGAAGCTGTAAATAAAAAAAAAGTGTGTAACAAAAAAAATAAAAAATAAATAATAAAAAATAAAGAAAAAAATAACAAGATCAAGGTTTGCCAGGGTTAGTGTTAGGATCAAGATCGGGGTCAAAGGTCAGAGGTATTTTGGGTAGAATAAAAAAAAAAAATTATCAGGGTCAGTTAGTGTCAGGGTGGCAGGATAAAAAATGTAAAATGTGCACCATTATTTCTGGGCCCTACTATGAGTTCAAACCACAACTAACATACACATACAGTGCCTTGAAAAAGTATTCATACCCCTTGAAATTTTCCACATTTTGTCATGTTGCAAACAAAAACGTAAATGTATTTTATTGGGATTTTATGTGATAGACCAACACAAAGTGGCACGTAATTGTGAAGTGGAAGGAAAATGATAAATGGTTTTCAAAACTTTTTACAAATATTTGAAAAGTGTGGGGTACATTTGTATTCAGCCCCCGTGAATCAATACATTGTAGAACCACCTCTTGCTGCAATTACAGCTGCAAGTCTTTTTGGGGATGTCTCTACCAGCTTTGCACATCTAGAGAGGGACATTTTTGCCCATTCTTCTTTGCAAAATATCTCAAGCTCTGTCAGATTGGATGGAGAGCGTCTGTGAACAGCAATTTTCAAGTCTTGCCACAGATTCTCAATTGGATTGAGGTCTGGACTGTGACTGGGCCATTCTAACACATGAATATGCTTTTATCTAAAGTTCTAAACCATTCCATTGTAGCTCTGGCTGTATGTTTAGGTTCGTTGTCCTGCTTGAGGGTGAACCTCCGCCCCAGTCTCAAGTCTTTTGCAGACTCTAATAGGTTTCCTTCTAAGATTGCCCTGTATTTGGCTCCATCCATCTTCCCATCAACTCTGACCAGCTTCCCTGTCCCTGCTGAAGAAAACCATACCCACATCATGATGCTGCCACCACCATGTTTCACGGTGGGGATGGTGTGTTCAGGGTGATGTGCAGAGTTAGTTTTCCACCACACATAGCGTTTTGCTTTTAGGTCGAAAAGCTCAATTTTGGTCTCATCTGACCAGATCACCTTCTTCCACATGTTTTCTGTGTCCCCCACATGGCTTCTCACAAACTGCAAATGGGGTTCCTTATGGCTTTCTTTCACCAATGTCTTTCTTCTTGTCACTCTTCTATAAAGGGCAGATTTGTGGAGAACACGACTAATAGTTGTCCTGTGGACAGATTCTCCCACCTGAGCTGTGGATCTCTGCAGCTCCTCCAGAGTTACCATGGACCTCTTGGCTGCTTCTCTGATGAATGTTCTCCTTGCCTGGCCGGTCAGTTTAGGTGGACGGCCATGTCTTGGTAGGTTTGCAGTTGTGCCATACTCTTTCCATTTTCGGGTGATGGATTGAACAGAGCTCCGTGAGATGTTCAAATATGGGGATATTTTTTTTAAACTAACCCTGCTTTAAAACTCCACAACTTTATCCCTGACCTGCCTTGGCTTTCATGATGCTGTTTGTTCGCTAAAGTTCTCTAACAAACCTCTGAGGGCTTCACAGAACAGCTGTATTTATACTGAGATTAAATTACACACAGGTGGACTCTATTTACTAATTAGGTGACTTATGAAGGCAATTGGCTCCACTAGATTTTAGTTGGGGGTATCAGAGTAAAGGGGGCTGAATACAAATGCACGCCACACTTTTCATATATTTATTAGTAAAAATGTTGAAAACCATTTATCATTTTCCTTCCACTTCTCAATTATGTGACACTTTGTGTTGGTCTATCACATAAAATCCCAATAAAATACATTCACGTTTTTGGTTGTAACATGACAAAATGTGGAAAATTTCAAGGGGTATGAATACTTTTTCAAGGCACTGTAGGTGGTATCGCTGCAATCCTCAGGCGCAGGAGAATTTATTTTGAGGTTGTTCTTTGGTGGTAAAGTATGGTACTGTAGTAGCAAGAAATACAGCTAAATACTAAAAAAAAAAGTTTTGTTTTTTCTTACTATTTTGGGCCAGGTTTCCTTTGACAATAAAAAAAAAGAGATATCCATTACCATTTACCACCAAAAGAATGCACTGAAAAAAAAAGGTACAATCCACCTAGATACGCAAAGTAGTTGTGATGATATGCACAGTTTTACTAACACATGTCAAAGTTGCAACCTTGTGCATTAACATTTGTTTTACCCTTAGGCAGTAAGGGGTTAAGAATCCTGGAATTTAGCCCCTGTATACTGCATGTGGGCACTATATTCCCTTCCTGCCCAGCATTCCTTTAACAAGGTCTTTACCCAAGTTGGGGCAGAAAGGATGAAACGAGCACGTGATTGGCTATCACAGTGGTCACGTGATTGGGGGCTGGACCTGCCAGCTACAAATCATTATCAGAGACCAAGAACTGTCTTTGTTAGCGTGGTCATCACACTGGGAGCACACAGTGGAGGCGTGTGGGCATTAAAAACCCTCTTTGGCACCACCCAAGTACGTTACATGGGCAGCAAGAGCAGGAGCTCTGATTGACCCCCTAGAAAGCCCTCAGAAGAGTTCTTGAGGACACCAAAACCATATTTTGTTTGTAGAAAACCCCCAAAAATAACCATCGATCTGATAGTCCAAAGACACAGTGATGATCCAATAACAGAATTCTTTTGTAGTAACAATTGGTGATGAGATCTGATATTGTGGTGCAAATATTCACTCATTTGCTCCATTCTCACAATTTTATTTGGGAAAAATCAGACCCCAGTTCTCAGTACGCTCTAGGTAGAACGGGGTTCCTGTTTATAGTATTTGTATAGTATTTATTTATTACCACAAAATTAGAGTGTAACTAAAATGTTATTTTTTTCAACAGACCAAATTTCCGTCTCGGTCGAAATGGGAAAAGAACCTTGGCCTCTCCTTTTTGACTGGACCACTGCTTTCATATCCCTTTTCGAAGCTTTTCACTGCACCTCCCAATGGGACGCAGCTTTAAAGATCATACATGGATGGTAGCTGTAGAATATCCATTATGTATCCACAGTCCCTGACCCAACTGCTGGCGTCAGTGTGGGCAAAGGAGGAACCTTTTTCATATCCTATGGCAATGCAAATTGGTTATAAGCTTCTGGAACTCTGTCTTTGCCCTGCTTTCTCATATTGTGGGCGCTCACATTACCCCATCTCCGCACATGGCATTATTGGGTATGGAACTGGATACTCTCCCTAAAGCTCTTCTCACTATAGCTGTACATATTATAATGGCTGCCCACCTCACTATCCTTAGCAAACGGAATTCTTAATATTAGAGGTTATACAAAGGGTACATCTACAGTGTTCATATAGAAAGTTCTTTTGCCACTGGTAGTGGGGGAGGGGGAATACAAACATTTAGAATAAACTGGGAAAGGTGGATTTTGACGTATAATCTTACAGATCTGATTTTGGATATATTCTTGTTTTGGTTTATTGATTGACCTATGCATTTTATTAAAAGGTGCTCTTTTGAATGGCACTAATTGACTCTATTCATGTCTACATACAGCATTGTGTTCATTTTCTGATCCGTTATACGATGGCAATGTGCATCTTATTTTATTGTATTTGTATGGCCACCATATGCGGCCCGATCCAAGTCATGAAGCTTCGTACCCAGATGTGTATCTGTGGAATTTTTAATACTCTTGTTATTTCCTTTCTTTATTTGTTAAACTTTCCACTAAAACTTAGATGATAAACAAAAATGAATCCTATTGTATAATGCTGGTCAGTGGTGACCGCTCATGCAGGGTGCAGGGGCGCCACCCCCCTAATCCATGCGCCCGGCTCCTAATCTACATGCAGGGCGCTGGACGCATGGATTTCAATGTTTTTCTTTTTTTTTTTTAAATGCACATGATTAGAGCCTGAGGTGCTAATTGGCTTTAAAAAAGGGTGGGTTTGGGGCACAGTGCACTCCGCCCCGAGCTGCCCAGTTGTGTGACATTAGCAAAATAATATTCGCTAATGTCTTCCTGTTTCTCCTCCCGGCCGATCAGGAAGCGGGTTCTGAGACCCTGATTGGCCGGGAGTCCTAAGTCCTGATTGGCTGGTGGGAAAAGCAATCGCCGGGACTTGGGAGGAGACGCCGGCGGGGGGGGGGGGAGCCGCTGAAGCCGCGACCTGGATGGGGTAAGTGCGGGGCAGGCGGGGGGGCTTAACTGGCAAGCGAAGCGGCAATTAATCGAGTGACAGGGGGGTGGAGGGGAAGCAGCGATTGATCGATCGAGCACTGGGGGGGTGGTTAGCTAGATGGACGGGGGCCGCGGGCTGCCCTCCCCCCAAGAAACTTGAGCACCAGCCGCCACAGATGCTGGTACTGTCTTGGTGGGGACGGCTTGGTCACAGTAAGATACCATTGGGATGACCAGTCCACACTCCATCAGGAAACCTATATGTTTGTGTTATGCACTTGAGAAGAGGAGGAGCCAGGAGCGCCACGGAGGGGCCCCAAAAGAGGAGGAGCCAGGAGTGCCGCGGAGGGACCCCAGAAGAGGAGGATCGGGGCCACTCTGTGCAAAACCAACTGCACAGCGGCGGTAAGTATGACATGTTTGTTTGTTTTTTTTTCTAAACTGAACCTTTACAACCACTTTAAAGTGGTAGTAAACTCTTACAACACACTTTTTGCTACAGACAAGACACAATTGTCATTTAAAGTAACACAGTGCTGTATCGCACAAAAATGCCATGATCAGGAAGGGGGGGGGGGGGGGATCTTCCGTAGTTCAAGTGGTTAAAAGAACTTTAAAGATCTTGGACCTGTTCTTGTGCCAGACAATGACTCCTCATTAGCCTTATTTTCCATTTTTTTTCTTTTCACAAAATATGAAAAAAAAATAAAAATCAAATAGTGAAATAAAGTCAAGTAAATTTTGTAGGTGATAGCACAGAGCTAATCAAGTAAACAATATGTACAATTATGTAACTGAAGTGATTTTCTATCTGGTCAGGTTTGCTCTCTAACTGGTTACTAACGAAAAAGTTCTGAAGAAGCTTTACGTGAAACGCGTTGACCTTGTACCATATGATATGTGATTCGTGCAGTCTTCTATATTATGTAACGCGGTGCTAACACACTTTGAGGGATGCATCCGTTTGAGCGATTTTTGTATAAATTACCCCTTTCTTTTATAGATATGGTTTTAATTTGATTGAATAAAAATTAGTATTCTGATTTAAATACCATTATCTCATCCTCGGCACCGGTAAAATCCATTCTTTTTTTTCTTTTTTCAGTCTTTGCAGTATCTTGGCAGGACATGGTACATAACTTTGGTAGCAATTACCTAATATACTGTAATCAAATATACACAAAAAAAGGGAAACATAAACAGGGTAGGAAGAAATGTTATAACATTAGAACAACCTGACCTAATTCTGCATTTATGTTATATTTAGACTAATCATTATATTTATCAGATACAGTATATGTGATTATGATGTATTACAGTGATTTTTTGTTTTGCTGCTTATGTTTTGAAATTGTCACAAAAAATATGAATCATTATAAAATAAAAAGAATACAATTATAGAGTCATTGTTGTCTCGTTTATGCCATACTCGCCGTTCATAATATTATTGACATATTTGCGTATATTACAGAGATAAAGTGGTTGTAAACCCCTGAAATGTAAAATGAACATTGAAATATCCCCTATATAGTGTGTATTTGCTTCAACCCAAAGCATCTAGTGTGGTTTCTGTCTGCTCTGTGTTTCCTCCGCTATCTGCATGAGTCAGTTATGCTGACACTATAGATGGCCCCACCTCCGTTTCCAGCACACATAAGGTGATTGAAAACCTCAGCTATGCATGTTTACCTATGAAATAAATAAAAATGCCGCGCTGGAAAAAATACATCAAAAAATAGTAAAAAAGCAGCAGTAAACAGTGCGACAACACAAAAAAACAATATTAAATTTTAAACTGCGCTAGAAGTTCAATAATTTAATTTAAATAAATATCCTGAAATACATTAAAAGTCCAAATTATTCCTCAAGCGAAAGCACTTCGGATCACCAAAACGCTTCAATGTACACCACCGTAGCTGTAGAGTATGCTTACCAACTCACAAGCTTTAAAACGCATTTGGCTCAAAACCCCACTCGGAATCAATCGATTGGTGATAGGGAGTAAAGTATTCACCCACTGCAGCCAGGAGACCCGTATCCTCAGTCTCCGTACTCCTCAGCTCGTGCCTCGCTCCAAGCCTCGTTGAACGGGGAGGCGTGTCTGGCTTGGTTGGGGAGCGAGGCACGAGCTGAGGAGTACGGAGACTGAGGATACGGGTCTCCTGGCTGCAGTGGGTGAATACTTTACTCCCTATCACCAATCGATTGATTCCTAGTGGGGTTATGAGCCAAATGCGTTTTAAAGCTTGTGAGTTGGTAAGCATACTCTACAGCTACGGTGGTGGGATATATCACCACAATTGAAGGTCTACATATGATATATAGAAATACTACACTATGGCCAGTTTTCTTGTTTTATTCCTTCTTCCTGTGTATATGAACTGAGGGAACGGTAACCTGAACCTGGACAGAGCGGATTACTCTCTACCTTAAAGGCCCTGGCTGGGTTTAAGCCATCCGCCCACATTGCTTGCTGTTTTGGTAAGGGCAACTTACTACTACGTCCTTTGGGTTCTTCAGTTGGACTGTTAAACAATTTTGTGTACATTGAAGCGTTTTGGTGATCCGGAGTGCTTTGGCTTGAGGAATAATTTGGACTTTTAATGTATTTCAGGATATTTATTTAAATTGTGTTTACCTATGAGACTGTGTACAGGGGGGGTGTCCTTTCCCTCCACTCGGGTCTCAGATTGCACTCAGCGTCCTGCTCTATGCTGTGCAATGTGTGACATCAGATCCCCTTCCCCTGCTTGCTATGCATGTTCCCCTCTGAGACTGTGTACAGGGGGGGTGTCCTTTCCATCCACTCTGGTCTCAGATTACACTCAGTGTCATGCTCTATGCTGTGCAGTGTGTGACATCAGATCCCCTCCCCCTGCTTGCTATGCATGTTCCCCTATGAGACTATGTACAGGGGGGGTGTCCTTTCCATCCACTCGGGTCTCAGATTACACTCAGCGTCCTGCTCTATGCTGTGCAGTGTGTGACATTAGATCCCCTCCCCCTGCTTGCTATGCATGTTCCCCTATGAGACTGTGTACAGGGGGGTGTGTCCTTTCCATCCACTCGGGTCTCAGATTACACTCAGCGTCCTGCTCTATGCTGTGCAATGTGTGACCTCAGATCCCCTACCCCCGCTTACTATGCATGTTCCCCTATGAGACTGTGTACAGGGGGGTGTGTCCTTTCCATCCACTCGGGCCTCACATTACACTCAGCGTCCTGCTCTATGCTGTGCAATGTCTGACATCAGATCCTCTCCTGCTGCTTGCTCGGTGTCCTCAAAAGGTGTGACACGGGAGAGGGGGCGGGGCTGAGTCCCGCTGTCTGTGTCAATGGACGCAACAGCGGGACTCAGGAGTTAGCATGCATGGGTGCCCCCTTGGAAAGCGTCTCTCTGTGGGGGCACCCGATGAAAAGGAGGGCCAAAACAAAACAATTGCACAGAGCAGGTAAGTATACCTTGTTTGTCGTTTATTTATTTATTTTTAAGATTGAACGTTTACAACCACTTTAATAACAAATACATATGTTTTATTTTGTATATGGTTATTTGGTGAATTACAATACACATATTATACTTATGGTTTGCTGACACAGGTCAGTGTGATCCAGGACTTGAATTGCTAAAGGATGATAACATTATACAATACAGGCATAGCTCCCAACTGTCCCTGATTTCGAGGGACTGTCCCTAATTTGGAGCAATGTCCCTCTGTCCCTCTTTCCTCCTCATTTGTCCCTCATTTAGGTCTGATCTATATAGCTGTATATAAAATGCACTTTTTATCTTTCAAAAAGTGTTTCCCAGCGCTAAACCTTTCATCTGATTTCGAAACTGCAGCATTTGTAAATGTCAAAAGCCAATATAAAGGAATAGTGGTGGTGAAAAAAAGCCCTCGTGGGTTTAACTAATCTATTTTTGGGGTTAATTCTCCTTTAAGGGGGTGTGGCAGGGGGCGTGTCCTATGCCTACATACTTTTGCTAGTAGGTGTCCCTCATTCCCATCTCAAAAAGTTGGGAGGTATGTACAAGGGACTGGTGCGTTGACATTCTTTTTGAGTGGATTTTGTATGTTTTTTAATTTTTTTTTTTTTTGTTTCACAAATTTTAAATGTTTTTAACCTGTGGGGTTATATCTGTAGGAAGTTGTAAATTTGTATAGTGACGTGAAATTTGTGATAACATTTTTTTTTTTATTACAATTATTTTATGCTGCAGGCATTTATTTTTAGGGGGCTACTTTTTTTTTTCCTTTTGGGTTTTGCATTGACTGCAATGGTGCTCTGATTCAGGTTTGATGTTTTTACCAACGTTTTTGGCTTCTTTATCCAAACTACCAGCAAAAAGGAACACGGACAAGTTGGAGCAGCATTACAAACCAACTGTGTCTCTGGAGAGAAAGATGAGGAAATGAAACTGAAAGTAGCAAAGAGGCAGGAGAAAGGAAACCTTGTTAAAATAGAATCAGCCAGTTTCATTTCTATTAACCGATCTAGAGAATGCAGAGCTTTATTCTTCACTGGAGGATTTTTGGTTTCCCACCATAGTCAGTCTGGTTGTATTTTCTAGTTGGAAGAAGGAAAAAAAAGACACATAAAAAGGTAAGAAAAAAAAATAATTCTTCAATTTTGTTATTTAAAAAAATCTATTATTATTATTTATTATTATTATAAATAATAATAATAATAATAATAGATTTTTTTTTAAATAAAATAGAAGAGGAAAGTATTAGAACAGCCTTTTGTCAACCTTTTTAACCTCCCTGGCAGAGTTGCCACCCGCCAGTAAATTTACTGACAGTTTGTAAAAATCTGTGATTTTTTTTTTTTACAACTGCCAGTAAATATCAGGGGCTGATAATTTCGTGCTGTGTTGACTTTTTAAGTGTAAATCAAGCAAATTACTTTGTTATCGGTATTGTCAGTGTTTCCATATCATGTTTATACTGTTCAAATATTCGCTGTGTTAGTTTTCAATAGGAGTTCTGTAATTTCTCAGGTTGCCAGTAAAAAATGTGCTCCGCCAGTAAATCTTCCATGTTTTGTCAGTAAAAAATGCTGCGGGAGGTTGGCAACCCTGCTCCCTGGCGGGATGATTATTTCAGATTTTTGATGCTCAAAGCGGTACAATTATTTTGCATGGAAATTTGGCATTTTATATTGTAGGCCTGTAATTCTTAGGAATAACTCACTTAAAGAGGACTTTTACTTTAACTGACTTTAAAAAAAAATGTAAAAGTCAGCAGCTACAAACACTGTAGCTGCTGACTTTTAATAAGCACATTTACTTGTCCTGGGTGCCCGCGATTTCGGCCGCCGGAGGCCGATTCGTCCATCGGATCAGGTCCCGGCGCCGTCATTCAAAGTAAGGAAAACAGGCAGTGGAGCCTTTGCGGCTTCACTGCCCGTCTCCTACTGCGCATGCGCGAGCCGCGCGGCTCTTTGTGAATGGCCGGCTGTGTTCTGGGACACACACAGTTCCCAGAACACACCGTGCCACCTTCCCCAGAAGACAACGCGAGGAGGAGAAGACTGAAGATCACCGCGGTGTAGGAAATGACAGATTAGGACGATCTGCCTAGCAACAGGCATTTCTGGTAAGTAAAAAAAAAAATTTTTTTTTCTATTAATTTTTTTCACATTTTTAGGAGCATTTTAATGCAATTTTTTTTTTTTTTTTAGGGTGGACATCTGCTTTAAATCTGTCCAAACAAGAGTCAAGTTTGAAACATGAAATCATAAATTATAATATAATAAATAACTGTAAATAATTATCGCAAATAATAATATAATAATAAAAATTATTCAATAATGTAATCAAATCAAAAAACACTGAAATGATCTCAGTTGCAGAATTGTCGCTGTCGTTACTTTCAGTGTTTGATGACGGATTTCCCCACAAATCACTATCCCTCAATTCTGCGAGTGATTCTAATTTATTATCGCTGTTTTCTAGCTGGTCTAAAACCGCTTTTGATGTAAAGGGACACTATTGGTTGCTATGGACAATCTCCAGTTTCCAGGCAGAAAGAACAGTGTATATCATATAAAAGTGCATGCCGGACACTGGACAAACCACTAGGGACAAAAAGGAGGTGAAATTATTTAAAACATTTATGTAATCTGTAAGATTACAGTGTACTGTATGTGTATTGTGTTTTTTCTTTTTGAATTTGGCGCCGCTCCCCGCCCCCGTGCATCGCAACGCTCACAGGGAACGGAGCTCCACACTGTGATAGATCCGGCGGAGGGCGGCTCGCACACACATCGGGGAGACATGGCAGGATCCTGGGGACAAGGAAAGTAACTTGCGATCCCGAGTGTGGCTCGGGGTTACCACTTTTAGTACTGAAAGTTCACCCCGAGCCACACTCAGAATTACTGCTAACGAGGTTAAGGTGGAGAAACCCTTGAAATAACTTTCCAGGTTTCAAGGAATCCCTGCTAATGGGGCTGCTGTTAGAAATCAGGGGGGTCCCATACAGCCTACCTGACAGGCCCCCCTTGGCCAAAAGTGACTGAGCACATAGATTCATCGGTGCCTTTCTCTACAACCTCAGCTGCACAGATAAATGAATAGGAAGCGCTCTGGAGCTTCCTGATCATTCACAAACAAGCATAGTAAATGTGTTATACTATGCTTCTGTGATGAATGGACACAGGAGTCATTGATACAAATCGCTCACTGTGTTCACTCAGGAAAGGAGGGGGCCAGTAAATGACATCCCCCTGTGTGCCCGTAGCAGCTACCGGCGGGAGAGGAGGGAAGCCAGCAGCACTGTGGGGGGGGGGGGGATGGGCACACAGGGGGCCTGGACAGCAGATGAAAGGGGCACACGTGCTAGAACCAATCCCCTTGCAGTGCAGCCAGAGGGAGGGAGAGGCGGAGAAGCTGGTTTTGTTAGTGTAGGAAAATTGCCAGTCTTGGCTGCAGCCAAACCTGTGTTGTTTTGTTGATCTGGGTCAGGAGACTGACTCAGGGAGAGCTGGGTGACTCACAGGCAGCATCTCCGAGACTTCCCACTACTTCCGTAACTTGCTGGAAATTTCCAGATGAATGAGCGTGGAGGTAAGGAGGAGCTGCCTGAAGTATTCTGAGGGCCCTGAGCAATCCCCAACAGATGGGTTGGCAGGGGGCAGCCCTCCTCCAATACTCAGGGTCAGCCCAGCTGGGGGAGTGGAGTTCGGGTGGAAGATGGAGATGGAGTGTTAGGCTGTCAGTGACCCTTGAGGGTGCCCCCTAGTCTGGGGGGTGAGCTCGGACCTGGGCTCGGGTGCGGAAGGGACCCCCTCTTCACAAAACACAGGTGTGTCCTGACTGGAGGCACAGGAGCAGGAGAAGGAAGCAGAAGGAAGCAGGAGAACAGTGCCGGGTAAATCTCCAGGGAGGAAGACAGCCAGCTGGCTGGTGAGTGAGACAGTCGGGAGGACTGGGAGAGAGCAGTCAGAGATGGATGCAGAGTCAGTCTGGGAGGACTGTGGAGTCTTGGCCAGGAGGGCTAGTGAAAAGGGCAGCTGCAGCCAGGTGTAGCTGGCAGTCCCTGAAGAGGTGGTGTTGGGATCAGTAGCCACAGGATGGACAGTTGGGCACTAGGACATTGCTACACAAACAAGGGGCCCTCGGGCCCAGACTGTAAAGGGCTTTTGCTTTTAATCTGACTGAGCCTTTTGTCAGATCAACAGTGTGCCAGCTGGTCCTGCGAGTTCAGGAAGCAGAGAAGAAGTGTATATACGGACTGTATATAGTTGTGTCCTTGAAGAGTCTTAGTGTTTTTTATATCTGAGTTTTAACCGCTTGCCGACCAGCCGCCGCAGTTATACTGCGGCAACATGGCTCGGCTGCGTGAATCGCCGTCATGTTACGTCGCTTCCAGATTTGGCCACTAGGGGCGCGCGCGAGCGCCCCCTGCTCGCCCATGGAGCCGATGCAAGTGCACGCCGGTCGCGATCACCGCCGGGCTCCCGCGATCGCTCGGGGCACACCGAGAACCGGGACCTGTGTGTGTAAACACACAGTTTCCGGTTCTCTGAGGGGAGAAGAGACAGATTATGTGTTCATACAGAGTATGAACAGCAATCTGTCATCTCCCCTGCACAATCCCATCCCCACTTCAGTTAGAACACACACTAGGGAACACAATTAACCCCTTGATCGCCCCCTAGTGTTAACCCCTTCACTGCCAGTGACATTTTTACAGTAATCAATGCATTTTCATAGCATTGATCGCTGTATAAATGCCAATGGTCCCAAAAATGTGTCAAAAGTGTCCGATGTGTCAGCCATAATGTCGCAGTCCCGATAAAAATCGCAGATCGCCGCCATTACTAGTAAAAAAAATAAAAAAAAATAATAAAAATGCCATAAAACTATCCCCTATTTTGTAGATGCTATAACTTTTGTGCAAACTAGGGATGCACCGAATGGGTTTTTTGGTGCTGAAACCGATATCGAAAATAAATCTTCCTTGATCCCGAAAACCGATACCGAAGCAGCACCAAAACCGAAAGTGACTGTTTTTAAAAAATATTTTTATAAAGGAGATTGTCAGAGACTGGGGACATGATAAAGGAGATTGTCAGAGACTGCAGACACATTAGAGGAGATGGTCAGAGACTGCAGACATGATACAGGAGATGGTCAGAGACTGCAGACATAATACAGGAGATGGTCAGAGACTGCAGACATAATACAGGAGATGGTCAGAGACTGCAGACATGGTACAGGAGATGGTCAGAGACTGTAGACTTGATACAGGAGATGGTCAGAGACTGCCGACATAATACAGGAGATGGTCAGAGACTGCAGACATAATACAGGAGATGGTCAGAGACTAAAGACACGGTACAGGAGATGGTTAGAGACTGCAGACATAATACAGGAGATGGTCAGAGACTGCAGACACGGTACAGGAGATGGTCAGAGACGGCATACATAATACAGGAGATGGTCAGAGACTGCAGACATGGTACAGGAGATGGTCAGAGACTGTAGACATGATACAGGAGATGGTCAGAGACTGCCGACATAATACAGGAGATGGTCAGAGACTGCAGACATAATACAGGAGATGGTCAGAGACTAAAGACACGGTACAGGAGATGGTTAGAGACTGCAGACATAATACAGGAGATGGTCAGAGACTGCAGACACGGTACAGGAGATGGTCAGAGACTGCAGACATAGTACAGGAGATGGTCAGAGACTGCAGACATGGTACAGGAGATGGTCAGAGACGGCAGACATGGTACAGGAGATGGTCAGAGACGGCAGACATGGTACAGGAGATCAATGCAGCCTGCCAGTGCCCATCATTTGCAGCCTGCCTGGGCCTCACCAGTGCATACCTCCCAACTTTTGAAGCTGAGAATGAGGGACATTTAGGGGGAAGATTGACCTGTGGTAAGCGTAGTGCGCCGCGGCAAAAAGTGGGTGTGGTAGCATAGTAAACTGTGTTGTCTGTAAACAGTTTATTATGCTACAGTTAGGAATGAACAGAGTAAGTGATTTGTTCAGATAACTTATTCTGTCATTTCAAGCACGGAAGCCTTCCCTGCTCTCCATCCTGACATATTCCCCACAGCAGCTGGAGGGAGATGGGAGGGGGGGAACATGACAGAGCTGGGGGGGGGCAGGCAGGAGACAGTACAGGGTGACAGGAGAATGGCAGGGTAAAGGAGAATAGCACAGGGGGGACCAGAGAAGAGCATAGGGGGGACCAGAGAAGAGCACAGGGGGATCAGAGAATCGTCAAGGGGGAACAGAGAAGAGCACAGGGGGATCAGAGAAGCGTCAAGGGGGACCAAAGAAGAGTACAGATAGGACCAGAGAAGAGCACAGGGGGGAACCAGAGAAGAGTACAGGGGGGGACCAGAGAAGAGCACAGGGATCAGAGAAGATTACGGGGGGACTGTAGAAGAGCACGGGGGGGGGGGGGGACTGGAAAAGAGCACGGGGGGGCAGAGAACAGTAGGGGGGCAGAGAAGTTGCTCGGCAAGATCACAGAAGGGCCAGGAGAGAGCTGAGGGGCCCACGGGCAGCAGAAAAAAAGCTGGAGAGGAGGGGCGGTATACAGGGAAACCAATGCCCTCCATGTTCTTCCTGCAGCTGCTGAATGCCCCACTTTTCCTCCTCTCCCTCCTGCAGGCATTCAGTGGCTTCAGGAAAAATATGGAAGGCATTGGTTCCTCTGTATGCCGCCTCTCCTCTTGGGCTGGGTCGCAATGGCGACCACTGTAGTTACGTCCCTGCAGTGAAGTAAAGAAAAAAAAGTTCTGGCAGGATGAAGGAGCAATGAGGAATGAGGAAAGGATTCTGAGGCTGTGACAGATGCAGACTAGAGCATACAAAGGGTTCAGAAGACGGGCAGATAAAAAGATTGTGGACCGGGAAATGCTGAGGATGAAGGGAGAGGAGGGGGACTGCGAGTGTAGTGAGAGCTGGACAAGCAATGAGAGAGAAGAGAAGGGACGGGTGTGAGGAGTTATCAGTGTGCAGTGATGCCGGAAAGATTACCGTACTTCATTTACCTTCTACAAAGCACATTCTGGTCAGTACAGGGGCACTCAGAGACAGGAGAGGATCACATCGCACTGCACAGAGACAGAAGACAGGAGCGGGAATGGGGTCAGATGTCAGAATCCTTCCACATGCAGGGACTTCTATCACCCGATCACCATGCACTGTGCTGAGTGATGGGAGGAGGGGAGCAAGCTCCACCGCCTGTGCCTCCGATAAGTCTGTACCCCCCGGCCGCACTTAACATACTGTGCAGGAGCAACTCAGAGCAAGATGTCGGGAGACGGACCTGAGAGGGAAAGCCGCTCTGCACACAGTTTCCTACACAGTGCGCTCCCGCAAAGCACTCCAGAACGATACCCCCTTAATGGGCGGCACCAGGGGCGGGGCCTTTTTGGCACCATTATCGGCAAGAATTCTCTTTCGGCAAATTGCCGAAAAGGCCATTTTCGGACGATATGTTTTGGCGGCCGAAAGTTCGGTGCATCCCTAGTAGTAACTCTTCTTGCTGGGCCACCTGAGTTGCTGGACAACTACCTACCTAATTGCTTAGACAACCTTACCTTATGTCTTGTTTCTCGTGAACCTTGAACTGTTTGCTCTTCCCATGAACTTCCTATTAAGCCATGAATCTGCACTTCCTGTTTGCCAGATTATTGTGCTCTCTCCAGCCAATATCTCACTCGCCCAATATCATGTCACTACTGCTGCCATCCGTATCTTCACAACCACACTTTACCGACTTATGGCTTGTTCCTCGACTACACTTCTACTTGGTCCCAACCTGAAACCACTTGTTACCGACCTCTGGCTTGTTTACTGACTACACTTCTGCTTGATCCCTACCTGATATATTTGCTCCCGAACCCCGGCTTGCTCACCTCCTGGTGGGCCAAACCTGAGGACCACAACCTGGTACTTACATGCAACTAGGCACATCTCAACCATCAGGATCTCTGGTAAACACCGGTTAGTGCTAAGACCCCGTACCTCAGGTGAGCCCACGTCATCCACCAGGGTGACCTGCTTGTTCAGTTTTCCAGCTGGTCGGTGGGAGCCTCTTTACTGCTTTAGCTACTGGTCTCTGAGTCTGACCCCTGACCATGACAGTTGTGTGTTATGCACTTCTGACCCCTGCAATACCCACTTCTCACCCCTTTATTCTGTAAGATAACTAGGAAACCCTGTATTCTGTACAATTACAACTTTCGAGCCATTTACTCTGTGCTTCATGCATCCCTGACCCCTGGACTCTGTGCATTCTGGTCTCCTCAGCCCTAAATGATAGAAATCATATTGTACATTTCATACTCCTGACCACTGCACTCTGTACATTGGGCTCAATATGACATAATCATGACCACTGAACTGTACATTATATACTCCTAAAGTTCTTCTTTAAGGTATCCCGGGAGCAGTGCAATTTTTTGAAATGCGTGTCTACACAATCTCGGGCTTTAGCAGGAACACAGAAAAGAAGGGAGGGACAGTGAACAGCAGGATCAACCAGGTTATTGCAGAATACAGAAAATGAATCCCATAGTGACTGAGAGAGTATGAAATGCATGTAATACAACATGTACTGACAGTTTTTAACCACTTCAGCCCCGGAAGGTTTTACCCCCTTCCTGACCAGAGCACTTTTTACAATTCGGCACTGCGTCGCTTTAACTGCTAATTGCGCGGTCATGCAATGCTGTACCCAAACGAAATTTGCGTCCTTTTCTTCCCACAAATAGAGCTTTCTTTTGATGGTATTTGATCACCTCTTCCGTTTTTATTTTTTGCACTATACATGGAAAAAGACCGAAAATTTTGAAAAAAAATGATATTTTCTACTTTTTGTTCTAAAAAAAATCCAATAAACTCAATTTTAGTCATACATTTAGGCCAAAATGTATTCGGCCACATGTCTTTGGTAGAAAAAATGTCAATAAGTGTATATTTATTGGTTTGCGCAAAAGTTATAGCGCCTACAAACTAGGGTACATTTTCTGGAATTTACACAGCTTTTAATTTATGACTGCCTATGTCGTTTCTTGAGGTGCTAAAATGGCAGGGCAGTACAAAACCCCCACAAATGACCCCATTTTGGAAAGTAGACACCCCAAGGAAATTGCTGAGAGGCATGTTGAGCCCATTGAATATTCATTTTTTTTGTCCCAAGTGATTGAATAATGACAAAAAAAAAAAAAAAAAAAATTACAAAAAGTTGTCACTAAATGATATATTGCTCACACAGGCCATGGGCATATGTGGAATTGCACCCCAAAATACATTTAGCTGCTTCTCCTGAGTATGGGGATACCACATGTGTGGGACTTTTTGGGAGCCTAGCCGCGTACGGGGCCCCGAAAACCAATCACTGCCTTCAGGATTTCTAAGGGCGTACATTTTTGATTTTACTCCTCACTACCTATCACAGTTTTGAAGGCCATAAAATGCCCAGATGGCATAAACCCCCCCCAAATGACCCCATTTTGGAAAGTAGACACCCCAAGCTATTTGCTTTGAGGCATGTTAAGTCCATGGAATGTTTTATATTTTGACACAAGTTGCGGGAAAGTGACAAATTTTTTTTTTTTTTTCTTTGCACAAAGTTGTCACTAAATGATATATTGCTCACACAGGCCATGGGCATATGTGGAATTGCACCCCAAAATACATTTAGCTGCTTCTCCTGAGTACGGGGATACCACATGTGTGGGACTTTTTTGGAGCCTAGCCGCGTACGGGGCCCCAAAAACCAATCACTGCCTTCAGGATTTCTAAGGGCGTACATTTTTGATTTTACTCCTCACTACCTATCACAGTTTCGGAGGCCATGGAATGCCCAGGTGGCACAAACCCCCCCCCAAATGACCCCATTTTGGAAAGTAGACACCCCAAGCTATTTGCTGAGAGGCATGGTGAGTATTTTGCAGCTCTCATTTGTTTTTGAAAATAAAGAAAGACGAGAAAAAAAAATTTTTTTTTTCTTTTTTCAATTTTCAAAACTTTGTGACAAAAAGTGAGGTCTGCAAAATACTTACTATACCTCTCATCAAATAGCTTTGGGTGTCTACTTTCCAAAATGGGGTCATTTGGGGGGGTTTTTTGCCACCTGGGCATTCCATGGCCTCCGAGACTGTGATAGGCAGTGAAGAGTGAAATCAAAAATTTACGGCCTTAGAAAGCCTGAAGGCGGTGATTGGTTTTCGGGGTCCCGTACGTGACTAGGCTCCCAAAAAGTCTCACACATGTGGTATCCCCGTACTCAGGAGAAGCAACAGAATGTATTTTGGGGTGTAATTTCACATATTCCCATGGCATGTTTGAGCAATATATCATTTAGTGACAACTTTGCGCAAAAAAAAAAAAAAAAAATAAAAAATTGTCTCTTTCCCGCAACTTGTGTCACAATATAAAATATTCCATGGACTCGACATGCCTCTCAGCAAATAGCTTGGGGTGTCTACTTTCCAAAATGGGGTCATTTGGGGGGGTTTTGAACTGTCCTGGCATTTTATGCACAACATCTAGAAGCTTATGTCACACATCACCCACTCTTCTAACCACTTGAAGACAAAGCCCTTTCTGACACTTTTTGATTACATAAAAAAATAAATTTTTTTTGCAAGAAAATTACTTTGAACCCCCAAACATTATATATTTTTTTTAAAGCAAATGCCCTACAGATTAAAATGGTGGGTGTTTCATTTTTTTTTTCACACAGTATTTGCGCAGCGATTTTTCAAACGCATTTTTTGGGGAAAAAACACACTTTTTTTAAATTTTAATGCACTAAAACACACTATATTGCCCAAATGTTTGATGAAATAAAAAAGATGATCTTAGGCCGAGTACATGGATACCAAACATGACATGCTTTAAAATTGCGCACAAACGTGCAGTGGCGACAAACTAAATACATTTTTAAAAGCCTTTAAAAGCCTTTACAGGTTACCACTTTAGATTTACAGAGGAGGTCTACTGCTAAAATTACTGCCCTCGATCTGACGTTCGCGGTGATACCTCACATGCATGGTGCAATTGCTGTTTACATTTGACGCCAGACCGACGCTTGCGTTCGCCTTAGCGCGAGAGCAGGGGGGACAGGGGTGCTTTTTTTTTTTTTTTTTTTTTTTTTTTTTTTTCTTTATTATTATTATTTTTTTATCTTATTTTTAAACTGTTCCTTTCATTTTTTTTTTTTAATTTTATTGTTATCTCAGGGAATGTAAATATCCCCTATCATAGCAATAGGTAGTGACAGGTACTCTTTTTTGCAAAAATTGGGGTCTATTAGACCCTAGATTTCTCCTCTGCCCTCAAAGCATCTGACCACACCAAGATCGGTGTGATAAAATGCTTTCCCAATTTCCCAATGGCGCTGTTTACATCCGGCGAAATCTAAGTCATAAAATGCTCGTAGCTTCCGGTTTCTTAGGCCATAGAGATGTTTGGAGCCACTCTGGTCTCTGATCAGCTCTATGGTCAGCTGGCTGAATCACCGGCTGCATTCTCAGGTTCCCTGTTGAGACAGGAGAGCCAGAGAAAAACACGGAAGACGTTGGGGGGGGGCATTCCCTCCCACTGCTTGTAAAAGCAGTCTAGAGGCTAATTAGCTGCTAGGATTGCTTTTACATGAAAGCCAATCGCTGGCTGAAAAGAATGATACCAAGATGATACCTAAACCTGCAGGCATCATTCTGGTATAACCACTCAAAGTCGTGAATGGCGTACCTGAAGACAAAAAAATGGTTAACAATAAAGCACAGTAAACGGTAAGGTATAAAAAATTGCATATCTGAAAAGCAAGCATGATAAAACATAACAACAATAAAACATTGCAGAATAGAATACAGTAAAAAAGAGCAGAACAATAGAGAGAGAATAGAGAGAGAGAGAACAATAAAACGACAACTATTTTTTTTTTATTTTATATTTTTGTTTGTGTTTTTTTTTTTTTTTTTTACACTTTTTTTTTGTAACTGTAACTTTTATAACTGTAACCGGTTCCAGGTTCGGGTCTCTCAAAATGCGATGGCATCTTGGGAGACCCTGTGAAAGTGTGCCTAGTCTGTGCAATGCTGTACCCTACGCTAATACTCAACTAGTGAATGGTAGCGTTCAAAACATTCACCAATGCAAAGACCAGGATTGTCAGGACAGGAGGGACAATAATAGAGGGTGTCACGTCTATATCCGCGCTTGCTGCAGACACAACATCTTTTTTGGGGGGGTTCGTTGGGTAGGGGTACTCGGGAGGACATAAAGAAAATGCCTCTCATGCAGCCGACTGCGTTTGGTTGGGGATGTGAATGGGGGAAGTACGGGCGCTGCAGAAGTGGTGGTTTCCCAATTAGGATTGGCGAATGCAGCAGGAAGGGCACTATGGGCACGACGGGCCTGTGTTTGTCTTCTTGGTGGCAGCGGGACACTACTTGTGCTTGCCACCTCACCAGCTTGAACTGCACTTATGGGACTCGCCACGTCACCAAGTGTTACTGCAGTGCTGGTTTGACTACGACCGGGGTGTACTAGGCTGCTGGTGCTTGCCAGTTCACCAAAACGCTACCAAAAAAACTGTTAGCGATCGCAGGGATCAGGCCTGACTCTGCGAACGCTGCAGTTATGCGTTTAGTGTTTTGTAAGTGTCAGTGATCGATCGATACTGCACTTGGGTGGGCTGGGCTGGGCGGGGCGGAGGGGCAAAACGCAGGTGCTAGCAGGTATCTGGGCTGATCCCGCTAACACTGCGTTTGTGGGAACCCTAAACTGCTGGGGACGCTAGTATAGATCTGATCAGATATTGATCCGATCAGATACTATACCACTAAGGGAGGTGTATGGTGCGTGCGTGGGTGTTAGCGGTACTGGCGCTAACCTGACGCTGCCTGGGGCTGGTGCTTGCCAGTTCACCAAAACGCTACCAAGAAAACTGTTAGCGATCGCAGGGATCAGGCCTGACTCTGTGAACGCTGCAGTTATGCGTTTAGTGTTTTGTAAGTGATCGATCGATACTGCACTTGGGCTGGGCCGGGCGGAGGGGAAGAACGCAGGTGCTAGCGGGTATCTGGGCTGATCCCGCTAACACTGCGTTTTTGGGAACCCTAAACTGCTGGGGACACTAGTATAGATCTGATCGGATCAGATATTGATCCGATCAGATACTATACCACTAAGGGAGGCGTATGCTGCGTGCGTGGGTGTTAGCGGTACTGGCGCTAATCTGACGCTGCCTGGGGCGACGCATATCACCGCCGGGCGATCAGGGGCTAAACCTTTATTCGGTAATAAACGGCGGGTCCCCTGACACTATAAAAAATAAACGAACTAACCAGCGTCACCCGTAACGGTTATACGGTGATCAGTGGTGAAAGGGTTAACTAGGGGGCAATCAAGGGGTTAAAACATTTATTAGATAGTATATGGGGGTCCCTGTCACTATAAAACGCTGATGGCGAACCTAAATATTTACGTTCCTAACTAGCGTCACCAGCAACACTAATACAGCGATCAGAAAAATGATCGCTTAGTGACACTGGTGACAGGGGGTGATCAAGGGGTTAAAACTTTATTAGGGGGGTTAGGGGGGTATCCTAGACCTAAAGGGGGGTAATGCTCACTGCCCTAACACTGTAACTGTCACAAACTGACACCAATGCAGTAATCAGAAAAAAAAAAAATACTGCTTGCTGTCAGTTTGTGACAGGGGGGGGGGTGATTGGGGGGGGATCGGGGGGCGATCGGGGGGGGGATCGGGGGTGTAAAGTATGCCTGGCATGTTCTACTGTGTGTGTGTTGTGCACTTACATGTCTTCTCTCCTCGGCGCTGGGACGGAAACTGCCAAGCCGAGGAGAGATGACATCACATCCTCTGCCTGTGTGAAACTACACACAGGCAGGGGAGGATTCCGATTGGCTGGGAGCGATCGCGAGGGGGGGGCCACGATCGGATGGTCTCCCCCTCGCCTCCCGACACTCCCAGTCAAATGCCGACCGCCGCTGGCACCGGGGGGGGGGGTCCGATCGGACCCCCCGCCCGCGGGAGGCAGATCACGTACAGGTACGTGATTCTGCCTGCCCGTGCCATTCTGCCGACGTATATATACGTTAGGCGGTCGGCAAGTGGTTAACCACTTAAGGACCAGCCTCGTTTTGAGATTTTGGAGTTTACATGTTTAAAACATTTTTTTGTGCTAGAAAATTACTTAGAACCCCCAAACATTACATATTGGGTTTTTTTTCTAACACCCTAGAGAATAAAATGGCGGTCATTGCAATACTTTTTTTCACACTGTATTTGTGCAGCGGTCTTACAAGCGCACTTTATTTTTTTAAAAATTCACTTTTTTGAATAAGAAAATAAGACAACAGTAAAATTAGCCCAATTTTTTTTTACATGGTGAAAGATAATGTTACGCTGAGTAAATTGATACCCAACATGTCACACTTCAAAATTGCGCACGCTCGTGGAATGGCTACAAACTTTTACCCTTAAAAATCTCCATAGGCGACGTTTAAAAAACTCTACAAGTTGCATGTTTTAAGTTACAGATGAGGTCTAAGGCTAGAATTATTGCTCTCACTCTACTGATCGCGGCGATATCTCACATGTGTGGTTTGAACACCGTTTTCATATGCGGGCGCTACTCACATATGCGTTCGCTTCTGCACGCGAGCTCATCTGGACGGGGCGCGTTTAAAAAAATTTTCTTTTTTATTATTTATTTTACCTTTTTATTTTTACACTGTTTAAAAAAAAAAAAATTGTCACTTTTATTCCTATTACAAGGAATGTAAACATCCCTTGTAATAGAAAAAATGCATGACAGGACCTCTTATATATGAGATCTGGGGTCAAAAAGACCTCAGATCTCATATTTAGACTAAAATGCAATAAAAAAAAAAGTCATTTAAAAAAATTACATTTGAAAAAATATGCCTTTAAGAGGCATGGACGGAAGTGACGTTTTGACGTCGCTTCTGCCCAACAGTGTCATGGAGACGAGTGGGCACCATCTTAGCCTCACTTGTCTCCAGACACAGGACGGAGACAGATGCGATCACCTCCGCCACTACTGACGGCTCCGGTAAGCGGTGGAGGGCACCGGATCGTGGCGGGAGGGGGGGCCCTCTCCTGCCACCGATAAAAGTGATCTCGCGGCGAATCCGCTGCAGGGACCACTTTTATCTGAAAGCCGGCCGCCGCACGAAAACGAGGATACCGGGGTTATGGCAGCTAGCTGCTACCATAACAACGATAACCACTTACGGTCGGTAAGTGGTTAAGAGCTGTGGGGGGAAGTGACGTTTTGACATCGCTTCCGCCGAGCAATTGTATGGAGACGGGTGGGGGCCATCTTCCCCTCACTCGTCTCCATACCTGACAGGAGACAGGACGCGATCTCCTCCGCTGCTGCCGACGGCTCCGGTAAGCGGCGGAGGGTACTGGATCGCGGTGGGAAGGGGGGCCCCCTCTCCCGCCATCGATAAAAGTGATCTTGCAGCGAATCCACCGCAGAGACCACTTTTATCTTGTATCGGACCGCCCGCTGAAGACGAGGATACCGGGGTTATGGCAGCTAGCTGCTGCCATAGCAACAATATCCTCCTTCAAACAGCCGCCGTAAAACTGCGGCGGGCGCTCCATAGGTGTTTAATGACACTTTAAAGCATATTTTGGGGGTAAAAGTACTGTGGCATATCTGTGTTTGTGTGTACAGTGAGTAGGCTCAACAGGTGTCGCAGAAAGGTCAAAGTCAAATAATGTTTTCAAAATTTTTTTATGCCAAATGAGTTTGAATTGTTGGGTTGCTGCACTATAAAGAGACTCTACCTAATGTTGTAGCTAAAAAGATAAATCATTTTATTAATGAACTATTTGTTCTTGGATGTGTCACTGTTCTTATTCTTATTTGGTAGGGATTCCTACCAGATCTGCTGCAGGTATACCTGTAAACACCCATATGGCCACACCCGCTTTTTACAGACCCTACCCACTTTTGCTGCAGTACACCATGAGTGTCACATTGTGCCCTGTTAAATTTATCCCACTTTTCCAAGTTCAAAATTAGGGGGGTAAGGATGAGCCCATGCCACTGTGTGATATGGTGGTCTATGCCAGATTTTGTAAGAAGCAAGCACACTAATGGCACAGGTGTGTGCTGACTTCATATGAGAGCCAGAGTTAGAGCTCAGAGCCCCACCTCCCGAGTGGGTCAGTGTGTGAAGGGAGTTGTGAGAGGTGCTGGTGTGCACCGTACTGTCCAGGACAGGGCAGACCAGGGCCCAAGCCTGAGAGAGAGTCCATGAGGGACACAGAAATTGGAAAGCTGCAAGGAAAGATGCAGAGCTGAGGTATAGCATCTGTGCTTGAACACTGGGATGTGCTTGATAATCAGCAGGACCAAACAGGTACTAGACTTGCGCACAACGGGAAATTTCGTTTAGTTACGGTTCGTTGTCATTCGTAAAATACATAATTTCGTTCTGTTATATTTGTTATGTTACGTTAATTCGTTTTCGGATAATTCGTTATTATTTGTAGAGTGTTGAAATTCGTTATTCTGAATCTTGAATCATGTCGAATTCATTCGTTATATCCGCTATAATTTCTTTCATATTAGTTGAAATTCGATATTTATGTATGTATATTGATTCGTGATAATGATTCGTAGTTTGGAAAGTCATTTGTTTATTGAATCTATTAACACACACAATGACAATATCTCTTCTCCTCTGCTCAAATACAATACAACACACACAATGACAATATCTCTTCTCCTCTGCTCAAATACAATACAACACACACAATGACAATATCTCTTCTCCTCCGCTCAAATATAATACAACACCCTTCTCACTCAGTTCTCAGGAATGCACTTTGCCAGTAATCCAACCTCCAGCACAAAATGAATCAGCTGACTGGACTGTAAGATTTACTTTGAGTTGACCTTTTTGTTTCATTAGATCTTTATTACCGAATTACTGAATCATGTCAAATTAATTCGTTATATTCTCTATAATTTCTTTCGTATTAGTTGAAATTCGTTATTCTGAATCTTGAATCATGTCGAATTCATTCGTTATATCCGCTATAATTTCTTTCATATTAGTTGAAATTCGATATTTATGTATGTATATTGATTCGTGATAATGATTCGTAGTTTGGAAAGTCGTTTGTTTATTGAATCTATTAACACACACAATGACAATATCTCTTCTCCTCTGCTCAAATACAATACAACACACACAATGACAATATCTCTTCTCCTCTGCTCAAATACAATACAACACACACAATGACAATATCTCTTCTCCTCCGCTCAAATATAATACAACACCCTTCTCACTCAGTTCTCAGGAATGCACTTTGCCAGTAATCCAACCTCCAGCACAAAATGAATCAGCTGACTGGACTGTAAGATTTACTTTGAGTTGACCTTTTTGTTTCATTAGATCTTTATTACCGAATTACTGAATCATGTCAAATTAATTCGTTATATTCTCTATAATTTCTTTCGTATTAGTTGAAATTCGTTATTTTTTTATTCGGATGCATCCGAATGTCCGAAAGATGCTAAAATTCGACAAAACGAATTGCACGTGTCTAAAAGGTGCTAATGTTCAGGAAGACCCAGAGGTACTAATTGGAGCAGTAAAGCTGCCAAGAGTGCCAAGAGGCTAAACATTATGTTTTGTTCATATTGATGGTGAGAACCCCCTGCGTGGGAAGACATACCTGTATGAATTTTGACTTTCTTTTAAATAAAAATGGGCAGGAAAAGCCCTGAAATCTCTTTCTGGCGTGGAGTAAACTCGCTGTTTTGGTGCTACCACTGAGCTACAAAACCCCAACATGTCACAATGTATATATATATATATATATATATATATATATATATATATATATATATATATATATATATATATATGGCTCAGGTAAGTATAGGGGGAGGTGGGGGGGGGCGATGCAGGTACTGGAAACATTTTTTTCCCTAATATAACGCATTAAGGAACCACTTTAAACTGGTTAGACAGGAAAATCAGTGCTGACGGTGCTACTGGAGTTTGCAGAGAAAGTTGGAGAAATGAAACTGAAGATAGCAAAGACATGAGAATGGAGAATCCTTGCTAAAAAAAAAATCTATTTTTTTTATCATCAATCTAGAACATACTGGCGTTATTCATAATCGGAGGATTCTTGGTTCCTTTTAGTTCACCTCACCATTGTCTGGCGATATTGTCTAGTGGGAAGAGGAACAGAAAGGACACATTAAAGGTAAGAAACAAATTCTCCCATGTTATATTATATCTCCACTATGGAAACACTATGTTAAACATTTGACAAAGGGGATGTTGCTTCCTTACTCTGTCCAAAGACTGAAAAACATGTTTTGATTTGAGTTGCACTTTAGGCAATTGTACATTTTTATAGGACAGCAGAGAAGGACCCTTGGCTCTCTCTGGGTGGAAGCAGCAGTTTCTCTGCAGAGGTCTGAAATGCTCTTGCTAAGTCAGAGCAAGACTTTTCTAATAAGCAGTTACTATGAGCTTCACTAATTACAGCGCTAAAGGTCGGGAAGCATCTCAGATAGGGATGCACCGGTACCATTTTTTTTTTTACGAGTACCGATACTTTTTTCTTTAGTACTCGCCGATACAAATTACCAATACCTATCGCAACTGTTTTGTTTTCACTTCAGCTGTCAGCAATGGTACAAAGCACTGAAAAGTTATAAATTAAATAAATAGATTTTTTTTTGCACTTTTTTAATGTAAATGTGTAAAAATATTCACTAACAAAGCAAACAAAAAAAAAGTTTGAATTGTTTATCGTTTATACAAAAAGCAGGAAAATAATAACTAAATGGAGGAGAATAGGGAGTTAATTAAGGCTGATTCGAGTAAATTAAGGGTTAATAAGGGGTTAAACAGAGGAACATTTGCTCATCCCTTTGATTTGCAGATGAAGAAACAGAAAGATACAAAAAGAAACAATGTTTCTTTTTATTTTAGCATTTCAGTGGCTGAGCAATGTTGTTAACAAGCATTGCCAGGTGCTTTTTTTTTTTTTTTTGACAACTCCAATTACGGGACTTCTTTAACACTTCAGCTGTCAACAGGGGAGACCCCACTGACAGCTCGAAGAACCGAGCCTGAAAGTATCGGTTTCCGGTATCGGCGCATTTGCACAAGTACCGATACGTTTGAAAATACTCAGTATCTTTTCTTTTATCCTTCTATGTCTCTTTTCCACTTTCCTTTTCCTTTCTTTTTTACAGATAAAGAGAATATATATGTATTATCATACCAAATCTTCTTAAAATTCTTTTTAGGCAATTCCTAGTCCTACTTTACTAAATCTGTAATAGAATAAAAATACACATTAACATATGACTTTCAGATAACATTACTGGACATCTTACCTAATAATGTTAAATCTAATTTATATCAATAAGGAAAGATCATGAATTTTCTTGATGCTCCATAATTGATACAAGGACCTTCTACTGATATTGTGTTGTTAACCCCTTTTATGACAGAAAGTAAAACAAATATTCATGCCTGAACACAGTCTTGTAACTTTAAAAAACTTTACATATCACAACTACTTAGTGTATTCAGGTGTATTATGCCTTGTTTTTGTTTTTATTTTTTTATTTTTTTTAGGACAGATTGGGCTTTCATTTGGTGTTAAATGGCTATCCTTTGATGCTTCTTTATTATCAAAGACTGGCACAAAGTAATAAACAACAACCCAGAATAATCTCTCTAGCTCCTGACGATCATAGTGATACCACATATGTGTATGTTATTTGTTGTTTGTACATGTAGTAGGGCCCAAAAACAACAGTGTGCATTTTTAAATCCTACCCAAAATACACTGACACTAACTGACATTGATAATACATTTTTTTTTTTTTTTTTTTACATTTTTTTTATTATACCTAAAATACACTAACCTTGACCTTTCACCCTGACCTTTGACTCTGACCATGACCTATTGACCCTAATTCTAACCCTGACATTGACTTAGATCAAACCCTAATCTAGCTATTTTACCTATATTTTATTTGTATTTTTTTTTTTTGCACACAATTTCCTTCTTACAAGAAGCAACAAATGCAATATAGTTTATAATATATGTTTTATGTAAACAATGTATTATAAAATGTATCCTGTATGTATACAATGTACTATATAGTGGATCCTGTATGTATACGATGCATTATATAATGTATCCTGTATGTAAACAATATATTTTCCAGTGGATCTTGTATGTATACAATGTATTATATAATGTATTCTGTATGTATACAATATACTATATAGTGGATCCTGTATGTATACAATGTATTATATAATGGATCCTGTATGTATACAATGTGTTATATAATGTATCCTGTATGTATACAATGTATTATATAATGGATCCTGTATGTATACAATGTATTATATAGTGGATCCTGTATGTATACATTGTATTATATAATGGATCCTGTATGTAAACAATATATTTTCCAGTGGATCCTGTATGTATACAATGTATTATATAATGTATTCTGTATGTATACAATGTATTATATAATGGATCCTGTATGTATACAATGTATTATATAGTGGATCCTGTATGTATACATTGTATTATATAATGGATCCTGTATGTATACAATCTATTATATAATGGATCCTGTATGTATACAATCTATTATATAATGGATCCTGTATGTAAACAATATATTATATATATCATATAATATATTACATTATAAAAAAAATGACATGCCATGACATGTCAGGGGGTCACCTTCCCTTAAAGCGGAAGTTCCATTTTTTGTGTGGAACTCCGCTTTAAAGGGGCAGCTGTCACACGCATTTACATAGGGTTTGGCGCCTTTTACATCTTGAAATAATATAATGGATCCTGTACGCATACAATTTATTATACAATGTATCTTTTTCTCCATTTAAGTTTATCATAGCGAGGAAGTGATCAGGAATTGGGCTTTCTGGTTCCTGATCGTTAGTACAAGACCTGGAGCTGTCATTGATAGCTCGGTGTCTGTGCTGGGACCACCATGTGCGGCTGTGCAAGTATGGGTACATTTGTCGGGAAGGGATTACACTACAGTTTTTTTTTTTTTTTTTTACATTTGTAAAACCTTATTAAATCATATTGAAGATGATGATTATTATTTTAGGTGACCTGTCATTCCTGGAAATAATTAAATAAAAACTCTAAAATGACTTTTGAATCACCTTTTATTTCTTTCAGGTGATCTGTGTTTAGTGATATTCTATACTCTGTTCAGCAATGAATATGGAAGATGACTTTGTAAGTATTCAACATTATGTTATAACTTTTTAAAACTTTGGTTTATTTAAGGGACCAATAATCAATGGAATAAAAAAAAAATATATAAACACTAAAACAAAAATATAAGAAGCTCCTGTTAGCCTCCTGATCAGCACTGGGCCTCCTTCTAAACTGCACCAAGCTGCTTCAAATTGCCTTTACATTCCCATTGTTTTGGGGTAGAAAAGCAATCTTCATGTGAATGAAAGTCTCTGTACACAGAGGTGACTATGATAACTGATATACAAGCTTAAAGTGGCTGTAAACCTCTGATATAAAAAAATGAACAAAGCACATCCTTCTATAGTATGTACTTGCCTCAATCCAAAGCACCGAATGTGATTTCTGTCTCCTCTTCTCCTTCCTCTGCTATCTGCAAACGTAATTTCTGAAAGGCTGTTATGACTCCAAGGGTGTCTGGGGGGGGGGGGGAGAGAGCTACAGTACACAACCTGTAATTGACAGTCTCAGCTATTCATGTTTCCTTATGAGGTTGTGTACAGGGGCCTTGTCCATTCTCTCCACTCAGGTCTCAAATTACACTCTACCTTAACCCTTATCAAGATAGATTTTGCTGTATGTGTCCCACGGGGGAGATTTACTTTTTACTTCCTGGAGTTGCAAGACAAGGATGGGAGTTTAACAAGACACGTGGCCACTCATTAAAATTAGAAGAAAAGAGGTTTAACCTTAAACTACGGAGAGGGTTCTTTACTGTAAAAGCGGCAAGGATGTGGAATTCACTTCCTGTTTAAGATCCACCCCTCCATATGTAAACCCCACCCCTTCGTCTGTAAACCCCGTCCCTTCCTCTTTATGCTCCACCTCTTCCAATCAGAACACCACCTCTTCCTCTCTGTACATCAAAAGCATGAAGGGGGTTCTTTACTGTAAGAGCAGCAAGGATGTGGAAATCCCTTCCTGTTTAAGATCCACCCCTCCATATGTAAACCCCACCCCTTTGTCTGTAAACCCCGTCCCTTCCTCTTTATGCTCCACCTCTTCCTATCAGAACACCACCTCTTCCTCTCTGTACATCAAAAGCATGAAGGGGGTTCTTTACTGTAAGAGCGGCAAGGATGTGGAATTCCCTTCCACAGGCGGTGGTCTCAGTGGGAGGGGGGCATCGATAGTTTCAACAAACTATTAGATAAGCACCTGAACGACCGCAACATACAGGGATATACAATGTAATACTGACATATAATCACACACATAGGTTGGACTTGATGGACTTGTGTCTTTTTTCGACCTCACCTACTATGTAACAGCAAATGAGAATTGGCTGACCTGAATTCCCACCTTAGACAATAATATTATAGACAACTAAAAATGTTTGAATTCCTCCTCACTTTCTGCCCCTGTGACTACTCCAGTGGGTGGAAAGTCAAATCAAATCATTTTCTACAGGGGCTTCAACAGTTGCTGTTTCAAGGTGATTTTGGGTGTGTCGGATCGTGTACCCCCCCCCCCCCCGCCCCCCGTTCCCTGCCCCCCCCCCCCCCCCCCACACTGGCTACTGTAACTTCACCTGCTGACCTCTACTTCACTACTGTGTTCTGAATTAAATCTTTAATATTTTCCTTTTTTTTTTTTTCTTTTTTTTTTTTTTTTCAGAATGAAAGAATCCAGCAAATCAAAACATTCTGGCACAATGCACAAAGAGATTTGGCTGACTACTGGCAGAGATGTATTATTTTAGAGATGCTTCTACTTTTTATTGGGAAGGTATGTGTTTCGAATGCTGCTTTATGCATTGATATGTGTGCTTGGACCCAGTCTGTTCAGACAGTATGGCCACTTGCTGACTTGGCACCATCCACAGGCAGCCTAACTCTTCAGCAAGACACAGGGGGTAAAGTGGTTGTAAACCCTTTACAACCACTTTATATAATACAGGCAAGCCTATAATTAGGCTTATCTGTAGCTACCCTGGATATCTCCTAAACCTGCATGGTTTAGGAGATATCCCCTGTATTTGCATCTGCCGACGTCATCGGCACATGCGCACTTAAGCAAACTGAAGGTGCCGTTGCTTCAGTTGTACTGTGCCGTTACCGGCGGCTCCCGCTCGCATGCGCGGGAGTGACGTCATCGCGGCTCCGGCCAATCACAGCGCTGGAGCCGCGATACCCGGAAGTAACCCCCCCAGAGAGATGTCGGCTGCCGGAGCGGTGAATGAGGACGGCTGCGGGGGTCTTCGATCTCAGATAAGTAATTCATAATGAGCTAGTATGCTATACATACTAGCTCATTATGCCTTTGTCTTGCAGGTTTTTTTTTTGGAATTTTTTAAAAGGGTTTACAACCACTTTAAATCCAACCCAATTTTACTTCCGTCAGTTGCAGTACAGAGGATGTATTTCCAGTCTTTTGAAGTGTAAGAAAACAATGACTCTTCTGTCTCTGTGAATGACTACCACTGATTGAGGGGAACAAGGAAGAAACGGGGAGGGTCTAGATAGGACTGAACTAACTAGCACTAAGCATGAGGGGAGAACAGAGGGGAGAAAGCAAAATCGTTTAATAAAACAGTTGTCGTGGCCCAAACCAACATTAGCAAACAACAGCTAACATTAACAAAGCAAGGCCCATAAAGACATGGATGAGCGAGTTTGGGGTGGAGGAACTTGACTGGGGCTGCACAGAGTCCTGACCTCATCCCGATAGAACACCTTTGGGATGAATTAGAGCGGAGACTGCGAGCCAGGCCTTCTCGTCCAACATCAGTGCCTGACCTCACAAATGTGCTTCTGGAAGAATGGTCAAACATTCCCATAGACACACTCCTAAACCTTGTGGACAGCCTTTCCAGAAGAGTTGAAGTTGTTATAGCTGCAAAGGGCGGGCAAACTCAATATTGAACCCTACGGACTAAGACTGGGATACCATTAAAGTTCATGTGCGTGTAAAGGCAGGCGTCCCAATACTTTTGGTAATATAGTGTATATAAAATTATACTCATTACTTGCATGGAAAAGTGAAAATACCCTCAAGAAAGTGTTTACTTTTTTTTTTTTTTTTTTTTTTTTTAGACAAGAAGTGGATCTGAGAAAGTAAAAATACTTGGGTACCAGACAGCATATTTCTTGTATCGTCACTGGCAACATATATTATTTTTTTGTGCCCTTCTTCTATTTTATGAGCTGGTAAGTTGTTATAAAAAGGAACATTTATATGTTTTGTCTATAATATAATTTATATAAATATAGTATAATATACATAGCAATAGACTGGTAATTAAATGAAATGTTAAATAGAGTTTTATACATTTTCCTTATTCATTATGGTAAAGGCTAAAAAAAAAAAAAAAATTAAAAAAAATGCAATTACGTTTTAACCGCTTCAGCCCCGGAAGATTTGGCTGCCGAATGACCAGGCCATTTTTTGCGATTCGGCACTGCGTCGCTTTAACTGACAATTGCGCGGTCGTGCGACGTTGCACCCAAAACAAAATTGACGTCATTTTTTTTCCCCACAAATAGATCTTTCTTTTGGTGGTATTTGGTCACCTCTGCGGTTTTTATTTTTTTGCGCTATAAACAAAATAAGAGCGACAATTTTGAAAAAAAACACAATATTTTGTACTTTTTGCTATAATAAATATCCCCATTTTTTTTTTTTTTAAAAAAAGCTAATTTTTCATCAGTTTAGGCCGATATGTATTCTTCTACATATTTTTGGTAAAAAAAACGCAATAAGCGTATATTAATTTGCGCAAAAGTTATAGCCTCTACAAAATAGGGGATAGATTTATGGCATTTTTTTTTATTATTATTATTTTTTTTACTAGTAATGGCGGCGATCTGCGATTTTTATCGGGACTGCGACATTATGGCGGACACATCGGACTTCTTTGAAACATTTTTGGGACCATTGGCATTATTACAGCGATCAGTGCTATAAAAATGCAACGATTACTGTACAAAAGTCACTGGCAGGGAAAGGGGTTAACACTAGGGGGCGATCAAGGGGTTAACTGTGTTCCCTGTGTGTGTGTTCTAACTGAAGGGGGGGAGGGGACTGTGTAGGGGAGATGACAGATCGCTGTCCATACTTTGTATAAAAAGACGATCAGTCTCTTCTCCCCTCATGAAACCGGGATCTATGTGTTTACACACACAGATCCCAGGTTCTCGGTGTGTCACGAGCGATCGGCTCCGGGGGCGTGCGCCCCTAGTGGCCACAAGGGGGAAGCGACGTTACATAACATTGTTTCGCCTAGCTGTGCCATTCTGACGCAGTAAAACTGCGGCAGCTGGTCGGCAAGTGGTTAAGCCAGAACTATATAAAACATATAAATATCGTATACACATCGTTGTAGTTCACTAAAACTGGAGAGTGCAAATTCTGGTGCAGCTGTGCATGGCAGCCAATCAGCTTCTTATTTTTATCTTGTTCAATTAAGCTTTAACAATAACACCTGGAAGCTGATTGGCTACCATGCAGAGCTTCACCAGATTTTGCACTCTCCAGTTTTATAAAAGCAAACTACATAGTGTATATTCTCTGTCAGCCAGCAGGTGGCGCTTTAGGCTTCCGTGTGAGGTTGATGAAAACTTGAGATGATGACAGTTCACAATGGTACAGACATCTAGTTTGCTTTATTAAAATAAAATTGAATTACAAGACAAAGGTCTCTTGCACACAATACTCCTGTTTAAGCATCTACTTTTTCAGGAGTTTCTTAAATAAGTATTTTCACGTATATGTGTTCACGAGTTTTTTGCGCAATTTCGCACACATTTATTCTCGTGCCCTCGTTTTGTACAGTATGCAAAAGGACATTTGCGCGCATTTGCATGCATGAGGCATAAATTACCAACTAAAAATGCAGAATGTTCTTTTTTTTTTTAAACTGCACAATGCACGGCGCTTGTTTGCACGCCTGTGTGCATAGGCACAATACAATTACATTGGAACATTGGTTTACGAGCATAATCCGTTCCAGAAGAATGCTTGTAATCCAAAGCACTCGCATATCAAAGCGAGTTTCCCCCATAGAAGTCAATGGAAATGAAGATAATTATTTTCACATTGACTTCTATTACATGCAATACCGCATGTGGCCAGAGGTGGGGGGGGGGCGCCGGAGAGCCTCGGAAATACTCTGGGACAGCTCGGCTGTACTCGGAAAGCCTTGGAAAGGCTCGGAAACACTTGTGAACGGAGTATTTCCGAATCATTACGAGTATTTCCGAGCAGCTCCGAACTGTTCCAAGTGTCTCCGGCGTCCCCGCACCTCTGGCGAAATGCGGTACTGCACCGCCCATTTACTTGCATTCTGCTCGTTTTGCTGTATTTTAGCTCAGTAAAATAAAATCTGTGCTGAGCTTTTTCAAGCTGCAGTCTGCAAGAGGCCTAAATAGATTTTCAGCACATTTATTATTTAAAAACAAACATCAACCAAAAAAAAAAAATAATGAAATTGCAGCAGTAGACAGTACATTGGTGGATAGAAATATTTCCATTTGAAATTAAATTGCATATCTATGTATTTTTAAAAATATTATTTATCTTACTATTTTCAACAACATCTCTTTCAAATTAGGAACAAAAAAGAACCAGGACATTTATAGCCTTTTGGTACAAGACCAAAACGTATTTGGATGACCGTTGTCAGTGGGGCTTTCAGATGTTTCTTAAATTGGTAAGTTGTATGACTTGGTAATATGGGAAGGTTCCTCCAAGGGATTTTTAAGCAGCATTGTAATAAATGTCAGAGAAAAGGATATGAATAAAAAATTCCTTTTATTACAAAAAATGTCCAATATTATGTGCAATTAAAATATGAGCTCTGGTTGAACAATACATATTCAATGATAATGCAAACATACACGTACACAGCACTGCATTACATAATGTTGGATGTTTGAAGACCCGACGCGTTTCGACCTGTGCAGTCGCGGTCTTCTTCTGGGGGGTAGATTGCTTTAACCGCTTCCTGACCAGCCACCACAGTTATACTGCGGCAGGTTGGCTCCCCTGGGCGACCTGTCATAGCTGTACTTAGGCTCTCTAAGAAGCCCTAGCATGTGCACGCACGCCCGCAGCGTGTCCCCGGAGCTGATGCGTGTGCCTGGAGGGCGCGATGACTGCTAGGCACCCGCGATCGCTTGTGACAGAGCGAGAACCGGGATCTGTGTGTGTAAACACACAAATCCTGGTTCTGTCAGGGGAGAGCAGACAGATTGTGTGTTCCTACAAAGTATGAACAACGATCTGTCTCCTCCTCTAGTGAGTCACATTCCCCTCCACAGTTAGAACACATCTTAGGAACACACTTAACCCCTTGATCGCCCCCTAGTGTTAACTAGGGATGGGCGAACGGTTTGGCCCGAGCATAAGTTTGGGCTGAACTTTGTTCGGACGTTAGGCGAACAACGAACATTCTGCGGTGTTCGCGGCAAATTCCAAAGCCACGGAACACCGTTAAAGTCTATGGGACACGAACATGAAAAACCAAAAGTGCTCATTTTAAAAGCTTATATGCAAGTTATTGCCATAAAAAGTGTTTGGGGACCTGGGTCCTGCCCCAGGGGACATGGATCAATGCAAAAAAAAGTTTTAAAAGCAGCAGCAGGTGTGCCATCTTTAGTATTGGCAACTATGCCAGGTCTTCTTCTTAGCACTGACGTCTCCTCAGCACTTGCCCACCTTTGCTCTGAATGGTGCCTGACAGTTTATGTTTGTATCCCTTAGGACTAACTACCTGCTATGGTGGATCAAAAAGACCTTTGTTATTTCTTGTGTAGCACGGCCCCCTAGGGGACTGCTTGGATTTACCTGCTCATCTGCATCGCCATGACCCTTTGAACATTCCAACCCACCTGACACTTTGGGTTCAAACATCATTGCAACACCTTTAAATAATGAGACAACACTCAAGACGTTTGTTTATATTCTATTAACGTTTACTGAGATAATTTAGTTAAGATATGGTTGTACAAGAGAGGTGATAGTTCAACTGAGTTTGGGGTCAACAGCACAAACTTAGTCAGATGACTCCTCAGGAAATGCCAGTTAAGACAAATAATAGAATATTATATTCACATATGTACAATAAAGTACCACTGGAACATAACCTTAAAGGATAAGCAAACGTCAAGCATCAATTCTGACAGTACTTCAAGAAAGCAAACCCAGGCCGGCCTGTTTAACCTTTAATCCTAATGAGAGATGGTGCTAAACATGGATGGTATGAGGCCCCTTACAGTAGCAATGACAAAATGTCCCTGTTGCAGATCTGATGGTCTTCATAGGCAGTCGGAGCTCATTAATTGTATCCAATAAGGTGTAGTAACATAGTGGTAGTATATCTTGTGATGACTGTAGCTGAAGATACTTATGTACAGTATTCAAATCAAGGTGCAGTGAAATGTTACCAAAGTAAAGCTGTCTGTGCACAGTGTCCCAGTGAAACAACAAAGGAAAGGTTTGCAAAGATGGGTGGTAGCCCTCTCACCAACAACCAGGCCAACTTGATGCCTTCCAGCTAGCGAATCCTAGATGGACGTCCTGGCTGCGGACCCGCTTGCGATGATCGCCTTTTGTTGAGCACGAATCGTGGATTGCTGCACTGTAGAAGTGATGCTCGTCAGATGTCCGATGAACAGCAGGCAACGCTGGACCCCTTCTCAGTCAGGCAGGAAACTGTAGACTGCATGGTAGGCCGCGACCTCACTCCCCAGGCACGGAAAGATCCTTCACATACGAGGCCCACGCGGGAGGGGTCCACGGGGCGTGTCTTTGGCGTCTTTTATAGCTCTCCCCAGCAATTTCTTTGGTGGTAGCAAAGATCCCTGGGATATGTAGTCCGAGAGTATAGTCGTGCAAGGGAATAGCCATCTGATGGAACTACCAATCCCAAAATACCTTTGATTCGGTTCATCGTTGTAACTAATACTATCTTATGGTGGGACTTTGTAAATTTAAGATTGTATGTCCAGTTGTGTACTTCAAAATAAATAATTTCCCAAAAATGTATTTACCTATATTATAGACAAAAAAAGGGGCAGAGAAAATGAAAACAAGTTGGGACATGACCAAAATAATCTTTGCTGCTGCTCATCGCCTATTTATTGAACTGGTAAGTTGTTAAAAAAAAAAAATACCTGTATGATATATAACAATAGATTGGGCTATTATCTAAAGCCAAACCCCAGGCAAACAGCTAAATACACAGTTGAAAAACATTATTGGGATTGGTTTACCTGCCAACTTATTTATATTTCTGCCAATCCAGACCTGAGATTTACACAGCTGTGCCACACAGCACAGCCAGGTGGATGTCAGCACTTATAGTTAAACGAGAAGTACAGGTTTCTCTTTTTTTGCAGTTTCGTACTTACCTAGGTGGATGCAGCATCGATCCGATGCTGCATCTGTCCCCCCGGCACCTCTGCACTTAAAACCGAGCGATACGAACACTGCCGATCACTCGGTTTTCACAGCTCCGTGAGCAGAGAGCTGTAGACTTTCAATTACAGCTCTCTGCCCATCTCCTTCCACGCTTATTGCAGTGCTGGGCTGTGGAGGGGCGGGGAGCGGCCGTCTCAGGCTCTCAGTGGCTCAGTGGCTCCCTGAGAGGCTGAGACAGGCATCAGTCCAGGCACCTAGCGGATCCAGACTTTATTGTCGGGATGACACGGTGCCTGGACTGATATCCGTGACGTCAGACTGCAGACCGCTCTCTGCTGAAAAGGGGTCACAGGAGTGCGAAATGCATTGCACTCCTGTGATCCATAGGAGAAGCTCAGCCAAACAAGCTCAGGCTGGACTTCTCCTTTAAAGTGTATCTAAACTCCCAAAAACAGGTAAGTAATATATATTGCAGCTTTTTTGTCCTCATCACTAGTGATTCTTCCTGTCCTATGATGAGAACACTCTCTGTATCAAGATAACCGGAACAAGATAGGACTATGAATTCCCTCTTCTCTCTTATTCTCCATAACAGTGGTGGCTGGTGGTATATTTTTTGGGGGGCGGCAAACAGTGCACACACAGCCACCCCCCCTTCTCCCCTGTTGGTGGTGCATTGATAGGTGGCACAAATAGGCGGCACTGATGAACACTGATGGACGGCATTGATGGGCAGCACTGATGAGCAGGCACTGATGGGCACTGATTGGACACAGTAGGAGCAGGATCCCAAGAATGACCTCAATTCTGTGACAATGCTCGGGCGGGGCCAGGGAGTAACGGCCCCCAACTTCTGAGGGTCCGTAGCTACCCCCTTGTCCAAGTCCACATATCCAAGGTACGTAACCTAGGTCTGGTAGAACTGGCATTTTTCTTGCGACAGTTTTAGCCCCTCTGCGTGTAACCATTGGAAAATTTCTCCAACCGAGCTTTATGTTCCTCCAATGTTCTGCCAAACACGATGATATCATCAAGGTACACTAGTATTTCCACCAAGTTCATATCACTCATGGTGTTCTCCATCAATCTCTGAAAAGTGGCAGGAGCCCCAGCTAATCCTTGAGGCATTCGGTCGAATTTGAAAAATCCTAGGGGCTGATGAAGGCTGTTTTCTCTCGGTCATCTGGATGCATGGGTATCTGGTAGTATCCACTCTTTATATGCAGCATACTGAACCACTTGGCCCCTGATAGACACTGCAGAGCCTCTCCTATGGGGGGGGGGGGGGGTTGTGTATTGGTCTGGGATAGTCTTTTGGTTCAAAGTTCGGTAGTCAATACACATCCGGAGGGACCCATTTTTTTTCTCATCACCACGATAGGGGAAGCATAAGGACTCCTGGATTACTTGATGACCCCTGATTTCTTCAGCACAGGCAACTGTTCTCTAAGGTCTTCCAGGTCACACAAAGGAATTTGCCTGGTCCTTTCATGATAAGGCTTATCTTCAGTTAGCCGAATTCCATGTTGAGCACGCTTGGCACAGCCCACATCAAAGTCATGTTTGGAGAACATCTTCTCCCATCGGGCTAGTTGGGCTTTAATCTTCTCCCCCCATCCTGAGGGTAGATTTGGGCAATGGACAGTGTCTCTTTTCCATTTCCCTTTTTCACTAGATCATTCCCCGTCACTGGGGTGGCAGCACTCACTTTTCCAATCACCATCCGAGGCTTCAGACTAATAGGGTGACCGGTGACGTTCCTCACACTGACAGGGATTCACCCCCCGCGTCTCAATAAGGCCCTAGTGGGTATAATGTCTGGTACCAATTCTATCCCAACATCTTCTGCTGAATCGGCTTCCACCACCACATATGGGCCCGGCTGGTTCTATGAGAACTTAACAGTGGCCTTCAAGCAGGCGCTCTCGCCCAGCTGCAATACCTTTTCGTGAGTGTCCAATCACCACAGTCTGCCTACTCCTTCTACGGGGGCCTTCTTCCTCTGCAACACTCACTGAAAGGCCTGTCGCAGCTGAGGGTGGATTTTCCCTACTGGAGTGCCCTCCAGGGCCAGTGGAGTGAGTAGTCTCCTCACAAGATTAGTGTTGGTGCCTATCAGCGAAGAATTTCAGCCTGCCCCAGGGGGTTGGGGGCAGACAACAGCCAACGTCTCAAAAGTCTCTGGTTTTCCACCCAGGGTGATATCAAAGGTTATCTTAATGGATATGTATCCATCGTATGGGCATTTCTGGGTCTCAATGCCCCAAATTTCTAACTCCTCAAGTTTGCACAAAGGCATATGATTCAAGTACTTGTGATAAAAATCTCGGTACAGCAGTGTCAACTGGGCTCTCCATATCCAGTAGGGCTTGAGTATAGATGCCCTCCACTTGTATTGAGACTATAGGGGAGGGCCCTACTAAGTTCTTTGGTAGATTTGCAGCAGGTGACTCTATAGTCTGGGCCCCAATCAGCCCTTTTGGAAGTAACAGAGTTGGTCTAACTGTTTGCTCAGTAAGGTGTGCATTGATTTCTTGCCTCTGGTTATCCTTCCTTGAGGGTTTTGTTTCTTTTGTTTTCCTTGGCAGGGAAAGGGGAGGGGCAGAAGATGGCTTGTGTGTCCCTTTTTCCTCTTAGGTCTTTCCTTTGTTGAAGTAAAGGGAGGGACAGCAGGTGGCTAGCGTCCCTTTTTCTTCTTAGACCTTCCCTTTGCCTTGGAGCTCAGTTTTCCCTCTGGACTCTCAGCTAGCTCCTTTACTGAGGTCCCCTGAAGTTTCCCACCAGTTTTGGGAAGAGTAATTTCTGTAAGGCTTTCAGAATGTCTGTAAGTAGTTGAGGGCTGATGCCGACCTTGGGACACTCGGCCGGAAAGTGTCCAACCTTCCCACATCTGTAACATCTCTTCTCTCGTCCTTGAGGAAATTTTGAATCCCCTTGGCGAGTCCCTTGTTCTTGGACCTTTGCTTGGGTCTCCATTACCTGCATCAAGGCATGATACACCTGAGTTTGGGCCATTGGTTCGGTTGGCCCAAGTTCACCGGCTGGTTTATTAGTGTCAGGAATGGCCAGCCCTATTGGTCCGGATTCAGTTCCACTGTCCTCATCTGAGAAACTCATCTCCGCATGAACAGCTCGGGCCACCACTTTCTCTCTATTTCCAGCAATAGGACCTACTTCCCTGGCTTTTTGGCTTTCCTCTTCTAATAAAGCCTCTTCTTCTAGCACTTCTCTTATCAATTCAGGGTATGTGGGCACCACTTTGGTTCTCTCTAGTAACAACTTTAATACAATCGAGTGATTTGGCCTAGCCCCTTGCAGAACCCGGTCTAGACAAGCTTGGTCAGCATCTTTGGGATCAATACCCCTCTTGAGGATAATTTGGTGCAGCATTTTGTCTACACGAGATATGTAGTCAGACAGGCTCTCCCCTTTTTTATGGTGGGTGTGGTTGAATTGGTACTTTAGGTTTGTGGTAGTTTCAACTCTCCCAAATACAGCAATCAGGGTGTCTATGTAGTTCATGGCAATACAAGTTTTCTTTCCCATCAGATTACGAATCACATTTGCTGCTGAGCCTTGGATACTTTCACTGAGCCATTGTCATATCACAGCCTTTGGAACACTTCATTCTTCCATGGCTTGCAGAGCTTGACTCATCAAGGTTTCAAACTCATCTTCCCCTATAGGAGTTGGTAACTGTCTTGAGAAGAACCTGAGTCTCCTATAGCTCTGGTTGGCATTTCCAGCCCCATTTTTCACCAAACTATCGACTAGATGGCTCATATCCGTGTAAAAAGAGAGGGGAGGGACATTGGCCTCTTGGGGGTCAGCCCCCACCGATACTGGGCCCTTCTCCTTAGCCCTTATTGGTGGCTTCTGCTCAGTAGGCTGTCCCCCCACTTTGAGTGGGATCACTCTAGCAATTATTCCTTTGGCTAGGCATACCTCCTCCCTCTGGAAACATACAGGTGTCTCTTCTTGCCACTCCAGTAATACCCAGATTTGATCGAAGTCATACTCAGCTTCTGAGTCTACTATGTAGGCCCAGTGTCCTGGGGCCAGAGCTCTCACCCACTTTCTAATCTCTCCCTCGGTGTGCTCACTCCCCGAGATCTTTAGAACAGTGCTTCTCTCCAGTTGAGCTCCATGATTCCTGCCCCAGGCAGCCGTGGCTTTCGAGGCGGCCTCCCACGTGGATTGTGGCTCTTGCTAGGTTGGCTAGGGCCCACTGCAGATGGCATCCCGGACGAGCCCCCAAATGTAGCACGGCCTCCTTGGGGACTGCTTGTATTTCCCTGCTCATCTGCATTGCCATGACCCTTTGAACATTCCAACCCACCTGACACTTTGGGTTCAGACATCATTGCAACACTTTTAAGTAATAAGATAACACTCAAGACGTTTATATTCTATTAACGTTTACTGAAATATTTCAGTTAAGATATGGTTGTACAAGAGAGGTGATAGTTCAACTGAGTTTGGGGTTAACAGCACAAACTCAGTCGAATGACTCCTCAGGAAATGCCAGTTAAGACAAATAACAGAATATTTTATTCACATATGTACAATAAAGTACCACTGGAACATAACCTGAAAGGATAAGCAAACGTTAAGCATCAATTCTGACAGTACTTCAAGAAAGCGAACCCAGGCCGACCTGTTTAAGCTTTAATCCTAATGAAAGATGGTGCTAAACATGGATGGTATGAGGTCCCTTTTAGCAGCAATGACAGAATGTCCCCGTTGCAGATCTGATGGTCTTCATCGGCAGTCGAATAAGGTGTTGTAACATAGTGGTAGTATATCTTGTGATGACTGTAGCTAAAGATACTTATATACAGTATTCAAATCAAGGTGCAGTGAAACGTTCCCAAAGTAAAGCTGTCTGTACACAGTGTCCCAGTGAAAAAACAAAGGAAAGGCTTGCAAAGATGGGCGGTAGCCCTCTCACCAACGACCAGGCCGACTTGACGCCTTCCAGCTAGCGAATCCTAAATGGACGTCCTGGCTGCGGAGCCGCTTGCGATGATCGCCTTTTGTGGAGCATGAAGCGTGGGTTACTGCACAGTAGAAGTGATGCTCGTCAGATGTCCGATGAACAGCTAGCAACGCTGGACCCCTTCTCAGTCAGGCAGGAAATTGTAGACTGCGTGTTAGGCCGCAACCTTACTCCCCAGGCACGGAGAGATCCTTCACATACGAGTCCCACGCGGGAAGAGTCCACGGGGTGGGTCTCTGTTGTCTTTTATAGCTCTCCCTAGCAATCTCTTTGGTGGTAGCAAAGATCCCTGGGATATGTAGTCCGGGAGTATAGTCATGCAAGGGAACAGCCATCTGATGGAACTACAAATCCCAATCACAAATATGATGTCAGTCTAGTAACGCTGGGCACTAGAGGGATAATGTGGTATGCAGATAGGGCAGGGAATAGCTGTTCGTTGCAATGGTAGTCCATATTGCTACATCTGCATGACTAGTGCCTGTATAGAGGGCTTCTCCTCCTCATTGTAACTAATACTATCTTATGGTGGGACTTTGTAAATTTAAGATGGTATGTCCAGTTGTGTACTTCAAAATAAATAATTTCCCAAAAATGTATTTACCTATATTATAGACAAAAAAAGGGGCAGAGAAAATGAACACAATTTGGGACATGACCATGAAAATCTTTTCTGCTGCTCTTCACCTATTTATTGAATTGGTAAGTTGTTAAGAAAAAAATACCTGTATGATATATAACAATAGATTGGGCTTTTATCTTAAGCCAAACCCCAGGCAAACAGCTAAATACACAGTTGAAATACATTATTGGGATTGGTTTACCTGCCAACTTATATTTCCACCAATCCAGACCAGAGATTTACACAGCTGTGCCACACAGCACAGCCAGGTGAATGTCAGCACTTATAGTTAAAAGAGAAGTACGGGTTTCTCTTTTTTTGCAGATTCATACTTACCTAGGTGAATGCAGCATTGATCCGATGTTGCATCTGTCCCCCCGGTGCCTCTGCACTAAAAACCGAGCAATTGAACACCGCCAATCGCTCGGTTTTCACAGCTCCGTAAGCAGAGAGCTATAGACTTTCAATTACAGCTCTCTGCCCATTTCCTTCAATGCTTATTAGAGTGCTGAGCTGTTGAGGGGCGGGGAGCAGCCATCTTAGGCTCTCAGTGGCTCATTCTCAGTTCGCCCCCCCCCTTTTCAATAAGGCCTTAGTGGGTATAATGTCTGGTACCAATTCTATCCCAACATCTTCTTCTGCTGAATTGGCTTCCACCACCACATATGGGCCCAGCTGGTTCCATGATAACTTAACAGTGGCCTTCAAGCAGGCCCTCTCGCCCGGCTGCAATACCTTTTCGTGAGCATCCAATCACCACAGTCTGCCTACTCCTTCTACAGGGGGCCTTCTTCCTCTGCAACACTCACTGAAAGGCCTGTTGCAGATGAGGGTGGATTTTCCCTCCTGGAGCGCCCTCCAGGGCCAGTGGAGTGAGTAGTCTCCTCACAAGATTGGTGTTGGTGCCCATCAGCAAAGAATTTCAGTCTGCCCCAGGGGGTTGGGGGCAGACAACAGCCAACGTGTCAAGAGTCTCTGGTTTTCCAGCCAGGGAGGTATCAAAGGTTATCTTAATGGGTATGTATCCGTCGCATGGGCATTTCTGGGTCCCTATGCCCCAATTGATTATTGACGTTTGGGTCCCATTGACTATTGATTTTTGACGATTGGGTCTCATTGACCTTAATGGGGTCCAAACTTTCGCGGTGTTTGAAAGTTCTGGTGCGAACCGAACAGGGGTCTGTTTGGCCCATCCCTAGCACTAACTGGTGTCACTGATGAGCACTGATTGGTGTCATTGATGGGTACTAATTGGTGGCACTGATTGGTGGCACTGGGGGGCTTTTCTGTAATCAGGGCACTGATTACATGTCTGGGTGTCTCCCCTGCGAGGAGATGCCACTGATCGGCTCTCCTCAACACATACTCTGTCAGTGTGAGGCGATGAGAACCGATTACCCACACTGCCACATTTACATGTGACTGGCTGTGGTTAGACACGGCGGATCACATGGTTAAAGAGCCATGTCATCGACTCTTTACAGAGTTCGGGGTCACTCCGTGTCCTAGGAACATGGCGCGGCCGCGGTTGCTGCGCTGCGCGTCCCAGCGGGAGTGCGAGAGTGCACCGCTCCGCCATCATTGACGGTGGGCGGGCGGCAAGTGGTTAATCAGATATAATTGATGGTATTCAATGGTATGTTTTAACATGTGAAAAGAAACCAAACACATGAAGTTCACTGGGGTTTAACACACTTTAAGGATTATTGTAATGAGAACCACCCCTAGCCTGCAAAAAAAAACAATCCCCAGTATACTTCCTTCATGAGCATCCCCAATTAGCTCTTCTCGGGTCCCTGGCTGAAGCTCCTTGCCCCTCCCTCCTGTTGAGTGCCCCCACAGCAAGCAGCTTGCTATGGGGGCACCGGAGTCAAGCTGCAGCTCTGTGTGTCCATTCAGACACGGAGCTGGGGTTCAGCCCCTCCCTCTCTCTCTCTCTCTAGATTGGCTCACTGAGTTTGATTGACAGCAGCGGGAACTGATGGCACTGCTGCTGTGTCTCAACCAATCAGGAGGGAGAGTCCCAGGACAGCCGAGGAACTCGTGGACATCGCTGGATTTAGATGGGACTCAGGTAAGTATTAGGGGGGCTGCTGCACCTAGAAGAAGCCTTTTTATCTTAATGCATAGAATGTATTAAGATAAAATACCTTCTGCCTTTACGACCCCTTTAATTAAAAAGTTGAATAGGTAATTGATATATTATTGCTAGGGACCCCTCTAGAGAAGAATATTAATCAACAAGCAAACACTATTTGTACCTTGATACAACCAATATATTTGGTCCTAATTTGGCATTTTCCTTTTCTTTTTTTGTAGTTATTTACACTGTTTACATTTAAAAAATACATTTTATGACTAAGCCCTCATTCACATTGGAGCGATTTGTCATGCGATTTAACATGACAAGTCGCAGCCTATTGCCAGTAATGGCACAGATCGAATTGGAATGGCAAAGCAGGGGTAAGAAACCAAGAGATATGTTAGTAAAAGTCGCAAATAATACACACATTACACATTGTTAGGCACACATTTATCCTCTTGATCTCCCTGGATCATTGGTCCTTAACCTGTGGCCTTCCAGCTGTTGCGGAACTACAAGTCCCATACCTCAGCCTTTGGGAGTCAATGCTTGTAACTGTCAGCCTTGCAATGCCTTATGGGACTTGTAGTTTCACAGCAGCTGGAGGGCCACAGGTTGAGCACCCCTGCCTTAGATTTCCAATCCCTTTCCAATCATTAGTACAGTGTCAGTGTATAGTATTAGCACTGAACTGATCATTGTATTAGAGTCACAGTTAATGTCAGATTTCCCGTTGCACTATTGCAGTCCCGCTATAAGTTGCTGATCACCGCCATAAGTAGTATAAAATATAAATAAATAAAAATTCCAGTATATTTCCCATTATTTGTAGACACTATAACTTTCATGCCAACCAATCAATATATACTTATTGGGATTATTATTATTATTTTTTTTTTATCAAAGCCATGTAGCAGAATACATTTTGGCCAAAATTTATGAAGAAATTTGATTTTATCGGATATGTTTTATATGTTTAAAATAAATAAATATATATATATATATATATATATATATATATATATATATATATATATATATATATATATATATATATATATATATATATATACATATATATATATATATATATATATATATACATATATATATATATATATATATATATATATATATATATATATATATATACGTATATATATATATATATATATATATATATATATATATATATATATATATATATATATATACATATATACATATATATATATATATATATATATATATATATATATACATATATATATATACATATATATATATATATATATATATATATATATATATATATATATATATATACATATATATTTTAATTCTGTATTTTTTTGTTTATATCGCAAAAAAAAACAAAAAACCTAGTGGTGATCAAATACCACCAGAAAACGTGTGCAAATATCTAAAGACCATTTTACAGAGTTTTTCACAAAATGTCTTTTTAACTAATTTAATGTCTTTTTTTATTAGTTTAAAAAACTGATCCACGTGGTAAAGAGTTTTGTGATGACCTCCTACAACAAGTTTATTGCAAATCCTTGGAACTTCATTTTCTGTATCCTTCTGATGGTTTTAATTGTTCTGATGGTAATAATAATAACAATAATAATAATAAATAATAAACAATTTTATCATTTTAGTCAACAAGCTGACCAAGTGCTTAACACTTTTGGCTTGTGGTCCCCAGTTTTACCCTGCAATATCTGTTTTCAAATTTTTTGTTCTGCTTGTGTTTTTTGTGCATCTTTTTGGGGTTTTCCAGTTTCAACCCACAATCCAGGAAAATACTGGTAGGTTGATAAACTATACAGTATAAACAGCGCTCTCAAAGAATACCCAAAAATGGGCAAACATGTGCACAAATTATATGAAGATGATTATTTAACAATAAACAAAGTCCATAAATCATGCATCCAGTACCTTTAAAATAAAACAAAATCCATAAATCATGTGTTCTGTGCCTTTAAATCCACAAATGATGTCAGGCAAAACTGACGAAACGCGTTTGGTGGAGTATCTGAGCTACGTCACTTCCTGTTTCTTCAGACGCAGGTGGAACGCACTTGCTATATTGAATGCTTCTTTTTAATGGCAAATGTAAGTGAGTTTATAACAGTGAGCTTTAAAGGTGCAGGAGCACTGATGTCCACTTTGAGAGATACATTCATCTGGATTGAGAGCATACAGTGAAGACATTTAGAGATCCTTATCTAAGCGAGTTTGACCCTACTTTAAGAAAAGGGGGTCACATCATTTTGGTGAGTGTGAGGAGGGGGGGTGCTGGTGGTGGAGGAGAAGCACTATTCTTCCTTTGGTGGCACTTTCCTTTCACTGTGTGGATTTAAAGGCGCAGAACACATGATTTATGGTGGTCCTCTGTTTATGTGGTTTATCAATAAGCCTTAGTGGCTTTAAGATGCGCATCTCTTCAAGTTATATTTACACAAATGTTTTATATGGTAAAATTTCACATTCATTTACACATTTTTGGTTATTTCTTGAGAGTGCAGTCCTCTTTTTATATAGTTTATCAATTAGCCCTAGTGGCTTTAAGATGCGCAGCTCTTACAGTGGTAGTTCACATAAATATTTCATATGGTATATTTTCACATATACAGTATCTCACAAAAGTGAGTACACCCCTCACATTTTTGCAAAGATTTTATTATATCTTTTCAGGGTTTTTGCCCAATCAGGGCAAAGTGAATAGCTGTTCTTTAAGGAGTGGGCCGGATAGCTGGCCGCAGCGTCCTTGACAACTGATGAGTCATCAGCTGTCAATGGGCTTTCCTGCTGACAGCTGAATAAAAAAGATTATTGCCGGCTGGTGGCTCCGCCCCCTTATGATATCACCAACCAGTGCATGCTGGATCGGTGATGTCACAAGAGGGCGGTGCCACCAGGTGATGTGGACAGGTGGCCCCACCCTTACCTATATAAAAACTGTCAAATGGCAAGCCAAGCATTTTAACAAGGGGGCCACCAGATCTCGCCCCCTCATGTGAATGAGTATGGGGTACAAATAAACCCTACTCATTCACCAAAAAAGTGTCAAAAAGTAATAAAAACACAGAGACAGTTTTTGACAATTCCTTTATTAAAAAAAAAAAAAGAAGAAAAGTCCCCTGATGTAAATCCTTCCTCAATCATGTTGCCCGCCGCACCGCCCAACCTGGAAAAAAAAAAAAGATCTGTCGTCAACGGTTTGCCGAATGCCTGGCTTGCCATTTGACAGTTTTTATATAGGTAAGGGTGGGGCCAACTGATGACTCATCAGTTGTCAAGGATGCTGCGGCCGGCTTCCCGGCCCACTCCTTAAAAAACAGCTATTCACTGTGCCCTGATTGGGCAAAGACCCTTCAGAACTGAGGTAGATTTTAAGGGGGACCTTAGGCAAAAAAGAAGCACATGATCCAAAACTTTGCCCAAATCAGGGCTTAGAATGCACTGTGCAGCACAGAGTGCATTGCAGGGCGTTTGGCGGGGCAAACACACACCGAACGCCCTGCAAATTCGGGCATGGGGTGGATAGGTGATGTTCATGCCAAACGTTAGCTCTGCCCGCACTGTTCGCCCAACTCTAGCAATAAATACCATTCAAACCAGGGGAAAGCCAAGAACAGGAGCTCCACAGGCAAAGGTTAGAGTCCAAAACATTTGTATCCACCAAAGTCATTTCCACAAGATCAAGAGTTGCAGTCAATGCCTTGCAGGGTTCATCGGGTCTTGTGTATCATGCAGAATCACTACTGGGCCGACCCGTCACGTGTTAAAATTGTGGTGCGTTCATTTATAGGAACTCTTTTCATCAGCCAGTATTAGCTGCAGGAGCAACTGGAGATGTGTATTCATGTGCCAAAACTGTAATATCTGTCTAAGGCCACCCAGTAGCCGTTCTGCATATAACGCGAGCGGTGATGAAGGGGAAAATTTTGGGCCCCCCCTTCAAAACACTTTGGCTGCACCTACCAATTAGGTTCGAATGAATTTAGTGAAATAAACCTTATATTCTAGCCACTTGGTGTTGGTCTTCTGTTCTTCGCTCTCTATTCGATTCCACCTTAAAGTGGTTTTGGAAGCCCCTCTGTGAATTTACATTACCAGTGAGGTAGAGCTACCCTTGGGTTGCAGAGCCATCTGTCCATTTCCCTGATTAATCTAACTCTAGGCATTCATAATACTGATAGGACTGAACCCAGCACCCTTATGCCTCGTACACACGATCGCACATTCCGACAACAAAATCCATGGGATTTTTTCCGACGGATGTTGGCTCAAGCTTGTCTTGCATACACACGGTCACACAAAGTTGGTCGGAAATTGCGAACGTCAAGAACGCGGTGACGTACAACACCTACGATGAGCCGAGAAAAAGAAAGTTCAACAGCCAGTGCGGCTCCTTCTGCTTGATTCTGAGCATGCGTGGAACTTTGTACGTCGGAATTGTGTGCACACGATCATAATTTACGCAAACGGATTTTGTTGACGGAAAATTTGAGATCCAGATCTCAAATTTTGTGTGACGGAAATTCCAATGGAAAATGTGCGATGGAGCCTACACACGGTTGGAATTTTTTCGACAAAAGGCTCCCATCAAACATTTTCCGTTGGAAGATCCCACTGTGTGTACGGGGCATAAGGCAACAGTGTTAGCCATTCAGACATGTCATATATATATATATTTATAGGATGTATCATACTAATTTCCAGTCTTTAACTTTCATTTACTATGTGTTTTAGGGGATTATGAATTACCAGCTGTTCCTTGAAAGGAGCCAATTACTAGAAGACCGGAGGCTATATCTAGAGGAAAGGAGACAGTTAATTGATCAACGAAACCAACTGATGTCTGAAAGTTGGCGGTTACGAAGAATAATTCAGGAATCAGATGAACCTTCGTCCAACTTTGTCTACTTTGCCAAAAAAGCAGCAAATATTCTAGAACTTGCAGTTCCATTTGTAAAATACTTTTGGTAAATGCTCTGTATTAAAGGCCAACTTCACCCAAACATTTGCTTCTGTGTTGAATAACCAGTTACGCACTAATGTGAACCCATCCTTAAGAGACAAACTGTAATGTGAACCTGATGTCTCTGGTTTATGTACTTTAAATTGTTAATAGGTACATTGAATTACTACAGTATTTTCTGTAAGGAGTCTTGAATGTAAAGTTTTTGCTTCTCTAAGTTGATTAATTTTTTCTATCTTTTGTAAACAATTTAAGAAAGCTTCATTGTAATTTTTTTCAAGATCGAATCAATATTATTTTGATGAGTTGTCACGGGACCCTTAAATAGCATGAGGCCCATAGGCCAATGCCTACTCTGACTATTTGGTAATCCTTGCGCTCTTTGAGGGTGGAGATCGTGCTGAACTGACTCGGTTGTTCACTGTTTGCGAGTAGGTGAAGATGTGGGCGAGTAGGAAGAATTTCCTTCCAAAGTTTAGTGCCTGGCTTGAAAGGAGGTAGTGGTGGGCCGTATTGGGGCCTGGGCTGCTGCCTCAGGAGTATGGTCTAATGGTCGATTCCGCATATGATCTAGGAAAGTGGATGTAAAGGGGCACCCATGTACAGTAATTGTGGGTTTGGAAAAAAACTTTTATTTAGGGTAGCAATAAATAATATCATGAAATGAATAAACCTCAGATAGTGGGATTTTAAGGGCAGTTAGAAATAGATTGAAAATTATATAGAAAAATAAAATTAAAATTGAATTTATTTATGTACAAAATGTAAAAGCAAATTTGAGGCAAAAAACGAAAAACAATTACATAAATAACATATTAAATAGTCATGTTTAACAGTAGTGGCAAATAAATCCCACTGCACAAATGAACATCATCCATGAGTGAGAGACCGACGCGTTTCGAAAATATGAATAAATATATTCTTCATCAGGGACAATTTGCCATTTCTGAAATTGTAAAATACAGTATCAATGAATGAAATACAAAAACATTACATAATTTTGCAGGACTGACAAGTTTGCATGGCTCCCATCAGGGTGAGCCAAAACTTACGTTACGTGTCAAGAAAAGTTTCTGTGTAGCATCCGACATCCGCACAGCCCGTATTGGCCCTTCTCGAGGGGGCGGAATCGAGGGGGACGGGTCTGCTGTGTTCGGCCGCGCTCTTCCCTCGATTATCACCACCAGCTGTTTGATTACTTTTTCCCCTTTACAGCGGCACGTGGGGAGTGACGTCATGGCCTCTACGTTGTGCGGTGTCACCCCCTGATGCTCCACGAGGCTTTGCATTGCTTCAGCTGGGGCTATATAAGGAGAACGCCGGGAACTCTCTAGCTGCCATTCCTATCCATGACAACGCATTGGTTGCCTGACTTTGTGACATGCAGGGTAGAGGATTAGTCCCTCTCCCTGACGTGGCTACCTCTATCATTCCTGGGGAATCTTTGCGAATTCAACACTACTGATAAGCATAGCCTTTCCCCCTTTTTTTTTTTTTACATACTTCATTCAGTTTTTGCTAGTTTGTGGGATTGGATGCTTTGGGCTCTGCAACCTTCATGTTTTGTTAGAGGGTTCTTGCCCGCTATTTGTGCGGCCCCTTTCCTGTCCATTTTTATCTTTACCTTGTCAATTTTCATTGAACCATTTTTTGCTTAGCGTTATCCTTGGACTCCCTATTTTTGTATTGATATATTTTTTCCTGTCTAATCTTTTCAGACGGATGTTTTCTCAGTGTCCCCCCTTATCTTGGTTTTTGAGTTGGGACTTTCCATCTCTGTCCTTTAGGGTGGCTTGGAGCATCCTTATTGGAGCACCCCTTCGCTTAAAGTGATGGTGATCCATCTGTAAGTGTCACCTTTACTGGTTTCATTCTTTATGAATTATTTTGTGATTGTTGGCCGTTCCCACACTTGTGGCATTGGGGTTCTCGAGTCCCCCTCACACACCCTCCTTTTTGTAGGGGTGTGTCGTGGGTGTGTCTCAATCTTTGCCCAAGTCTGGAGTGTAGATCTATGTTCCAAATATCCTATATACCGTCTGCGGCTATAGCCGCTCGCTGTATCACTCGGCCCCGCCCCCCGGCGCGCCGCGTCATCGGATGTGATTGACAGCAGCGCGAGCCAATGGCTGCGCTGCTTTCAATCCATCCACTGCAGCCAATCAGCGACCAGGCTGAGCTGCAATGGAGATGACGAGAACGAGCAGCGAAGATTCGAGGCGTCAGGTAAGTAAAACGGGGGGGCTGGGGGCGGCGGTATTGTCAAAAGTTTTTTCACCTTAATGCATAGAATGCATTAAGGTGAAAACATTTTTACCTTTACAACCCCTTTAAATTTTGTACATCAATAAATTCAATTTTAATTTGATTTTTCTATATAATTTTCAATCTATTTCTAATTGCCCTTAAAATCCCACTATCTGAGGTTTATTCATTTTATGTATTTAGGGATGCTAGCAATTTTTTCGCATTTTTCCTTGGGAGCCCTTTTTCTCTGCAACAAATAATATCAAGCCAAGAGATGCTTCCTCTGCAATCACAGCCAAAAGCTCGGATATAAATCCATCTGATTCTTGCTCCACAGGCAGACCTGATTAGGACTTTTCTCCAATAGCATACAGTAACAGCCCCGAAGAAGGGGGAGTCCCTATTCCCCTGAAACGCGTTGGCTTGATTTTAATTGTTGCTACCCTAAATAAAACTTTTCAAACCCACAATTACTGGACATCGGACACTCCTTTACAGCCACTTTCCTAGATCTAATTTGGTAATCTAGCACTGCCAATGACCTTGTAACCATGACAGTAATACATTAACCACTTGCTTACTGGGCACTTTCACCCCCTTCCTGCCCAGGCCAATTTTCAGCTTTCAGCGCTGTCACACTTTGAATGACAATTGTGCGATCATACAACATTGTACTCATATGACAGTTTTATAAATTTTTTTCACCCAAATAGAGCTTTCTTTTGGTGGTATTTAATCACCACTGGATGTTTTTGCTAAACAAACAAAAAAAGAACATTTTGAAAAAAACAACCCAAAAGTTTTTTTTCATATTTTGTTATAACATTTTACAAACAGGTAATTTTTTCCCTTCACTGTTGTGCACTGATGAGGCTGCACTGATGGGCACAGATAGGTTGCACTGATGGGAATTGATAAGGCGGCACTGGTGGGCACTGATCAGGAGGCACTAATGGGGCTGCACTGATGGGCACTGATAGGCAGCACTGCTGAGCATTGATGGGTGGTACTGGTGGGCACTGATAGGTGGTACTGGTGGGAACTGATGGGCACTGGTAGGCGGCCTTGATGAGGCACTAATTGGCAGTACTGATGGGCACTGATAGGTGACACTGGTGGGCACTGATAGGTGGTACTGGTGGACACTGATATGTGGCACTGGTGGGCACTGATAGGTGGCACTGGTGGGCGCTGATAGATGGCACTGATTAGCAGCACATGCGGGCGCTAAGGGGAGCGATGTCGCTCAAATCCATCTAAGAAAAAATGATAACCGCCACCTATTTTTTTCCGTGATCAACTGTCAGGGAGCGCTTGGGAAGTGCGAGAACGGGATGACGTCCATGGACGTCCATTTAAGCCCGTGCTGTAGCCGTATTCCGGGCGGCAAGTGGTTAAAGAAAACATGACATAACATACATCAAAGTAATAAACCAATCCCCAAACGCTTGCCATAGCTGATGTCACTTCTGGTTTCATCTCGGGTATCGCTTCCGGCTGCTGAAATGCAAGCTGGCTGGAGGCATATATATATGGCTGTTTATGTTGGTTTTAACACTAGCGCCATCTATGTGCTGTAAGTGCCTATTTAGCTGTTTTTTTGTTTGAGGAAAACCACTTTCCGCCCAAGGTACATCATATGACGTCCTTGTCTTTGAGTGGAGATATCTGATTTGATTGTAGCCGTATTAGTGCAATTGTGACAGAGAAAATTGAGTACTGTCCGTGATACTTTTTTTATTTGCACTAACATACAATTTTTCAGGACGAGCTTTCGGGGTATGTCCCCTTCTTCAAGGTCCAAGCAGTACTGATTCACAAATTTTTAAGCAGAATGTTAAAGGAGAAGGAAAAAAAAAAAAAAAAAGAGAAAACCAAACATACAAATCAATGGTAATAAAGATAACAGCAGAGTTAGTGAGATAAGACAGAAAGAGAGCTATAGAATGCAGGGGGGGATGCTAGTCACAGAGCGGTCGTAAAACTTTAGCATAATGTGTAAGGAAACCAATATCTAAATTCAGGCCATTATTTTTCGTGTCAAAAAGAAGTATCATTCTTAGTTCAAACGTTTTCCTTTCCTGGATAGTTGCGGTGCATACTAGCTCATTATGAAATACTTACCTTAGAACGAGGCGTCTGTATCTTTCCCGGCAAGGTCCAGCATCTGCCGGGCCTTCAGCCGAGAATCCCCTGTGCGCCGCTGCAGTCAGCGGCTCATAGCAAGGGGAATATCTCCTAAACCGTACAGGTTTAGGAGATATTTTTTTTACCTACAGGTAAGCCTTATTATAGACTTACCTGTAGGTAAAAGTTAAAAAATTTACTATACAACCGCTTTAAGGCCCCTTTCACACTGGGGCGGTTTGCAGGCGTTATTGCGCTAAAAATACCGCCTGCAAACCGCCCCTAGACAGCCTCCGCTGTTTTTTCAGTGTGAAAGCCCCAGGGCTTTCACACTGAAGCGGTGCGCTGGCAGGAGAAGAAAAAAATCTCCTGCAAGCCGCATCTTTGGAGCGGTGAAGGAGCGGTGTATTCACCGCTCCTAAACCGCCCCTGCCCATTGAAATCAATGGGACAGCGCGGCTATACCGCGGCAATACCGCGGCTATAGCTGGGTTATGTGAGTGATTTTAACCCTTTTTAGGCCACCAGCGGGGGGTTAAAACCGCACCGCTAGCGGACGAATACCGCGGTAAAACAACGCTAAAAATAACGCTGTTTTACCACCGACGCCCCCTACCGCCCCAGTGTGAAAGGGGCCTAACAGTAACCTGTAAAATTATTTAAAGTGTCGCTAATGGAGATTTTTAAGTACCAAAGTTTGGCGCCATTCCACCAGCATACGCAATTTTAAATTGTGACATGTTGGGTATCTATTTACTCTGCGTAACATCATCTTTCACATTATACAAAAAAATTGGGTTAATTTTACTGTTTTTTTTTTTAATTAACGCAATTAACGAATTTTCAAGAAAAAATATGTTTGAAAAATCGCTGCGCAAGTATCGCGTGACATAAAAAGCCATTTTATTCCCTAGGGCGTTCTGAGTAATTTTCTAGAAAAAAAAAAGAAGATTTTTACATGTGGGAGTGAAGAGCCAGAATTGGCCCGGATGGGAAGTGGTTAACTTTTTATTAAAGATACTGCACTATGATCTAGTATATTGCTTCTTTTGGGTCCATGATTTGAAAGTATATGGGAGAAAGGTCCCTGGAGAGCTGGGTTTGGTGAGTCCTTGTGTGACCACCATAGGAACTGCTGCATACAAATAAGTATGGATTTATATGAAAAAGCGTGTTTCATTTTGATGGTTGGTGAGTTCTCATTTCTCACACATGTGTTGGTGGAAGACTATATGGAGAGAGTTATGAACAGTACACATTTCCTTGCACGAAAAGGAGATTTCTATGAGGATTACAATAGCACTGATGGGACTTTTATGAAGATGATCTTTGTTGTTTGCTTCTAGTTATTTATTTATTGTAGTAGCGCCTACCTTTTGTTTTGTTTTAGCATTTTCTTTACTCTCTTCATGTCCAGATAATTTTTTTCAGTATTTAGCACTGCACTACTTTACCTGACAATTGCGCGGTCATGCAATGCTGTACCCAAACAAAATTCATATAATTTTTTTTTTCACACAAATACAGCTTTATTTTGGTGGTACAGTATTTGATCACCTCTGGGTTTTTAGAATTTTTTATTATATATATAAAAAAAAAAAAAAAAAAAAAAAGACCAACAATTTTGAAAAAAACTTAATTTTTTTATTTTCTGCTATAAACAATATACCATAAAAAAAAGAAATTGTTTAATAAATATTGGCTTCTAGTTATTTATTTATTGTAGTAGCGCCTACCTTTTGTTTTGTTTTTAGCATTTTCTTTACCCTCTTCATGTCCAGATCATTTTTTGATATTCAGCACTGCACTACTTTACCTGACAATTGCGCGGTCATGCAATGCTGTACCCAAACAAAACTCATATCATTTTTTTCACACAAATACAGCTTTATTTTGGTGGTACAGTATTTGATCACCTCTGGGTTTTTAGATTTTTTTATTATATATATATATATATATAAAAAAGACCAACAATTTTGAAAAAAACTTAATTTTTTTATTTTCTGCTATAAAAAATATCATAAAAAAAATAAATCTTTTAATAAATATTGGCCAACATGTATTCTGCTACATATCTTTGGTAAAATAACTCCCAATATCCCAAATTTTTATACTAGTAATGGTGGCGATCAGCAACTTATAATGGGACTGGGATATTGCGGCGGTCTATCTGACACTAACTGATGGTGGGGGGGCTAACTAACTGCCAGTAACATCACCAGTGACATTATTACAGTAAAATTATTATTACAGGCTAGATCAATGGCACATCTATCAGTCCATCCCCACATGCCAGGGTGCTAGGGGTAACCTTAGACTCTGAACTGTCCTTTCAGGCCTACATACAATCCCTGTCAAAATCATGCCGCCTCCGCAACATTTCCAGAACACGCCCCTTTTTAACTAATGACACCACCAAGCTTCTAATTCACTCCCTGGTCATCTCTCGCCTCGACTACTGCAACTCCCTCCTCATTGGATTACCTTTACATAGACTATCCCCCCTTTAGTCCATAATGAATGCCGCTGCAAGACTCATCCACCTTACCAACCGCTCAGTGTCCTCCACCCCTCTCTGCCAATCCCTCCACTGGCTTCGACTTATTCAACGAATAAAATTCAAAATACTAACAATAATTTACAAAGCCGTCCACAACTCTGCCCCCAGCTACATCACTAACCTAGTCCCAAAATACCAACCAAGCCGCTCTCTTCGGTCCTCCCAGGACCTCCTGCTCTCTAGCTCCCTTGTCACCTCCTCCCATGGTCGCCTCCAGGATTTCTCCAGAGCTTCTCCCATCCTTTAGAACTCCCTACCCCAATCTGTCTGACTGTCCCCTAATCTATTCATCTTTAGACAATCCCTGAAAACCCTTCTCTTTAAAGAAGCCTATCCTGCTTCTAACTAACACTGTTTTACTTCCTCAGCTCATCCCCCCACAGCTATTACCTTTTGTATCAACTGACCCTCCCTTTTTAGATTGTAAGCTCTAATGAGCAGGGCCCTCTGATCCCTCTTGTACCAAATTGTAATGTAACTGTAATGTCTGCCTTGATTTTGTTAAGTGCTGCGCAAACTGTTGGCACTATATAAAACCTGTATGATAATATAATAATAATAAATTCCACTGTCAGCTGACGTCACTCAGCCGGTCCAGACTGTGGAGAGATCCCGACTTCAATGTCAGGATCCACCCAGATGCCTGGACTGGCAGCTGGCTCAGACTCTCAGTGCACTGCTCCTGCCCCCTCCACAGTCCGGTGTTCCAGGGAGCGCTGGAGGGGCAGAGCACAGAGTGGTGACCGAGAGGCATCGCTCTGTGCTCACAGCAGATCCAAGAACTCAAGAACTGAGTGATCAGTGATCTTTGATGGCACAGTTCTTGGTGCAGAGGCACCGGGGCAGAGCTGCAGCATCGGATCGATGTGGCATCTACCTAGGTGAGTATTAATGTTTGTTGTTTTCATACCTTGCACTTCTCTTTTAACCACTTCAGCCCCGGAAGATTTTACCCCCTTCCTGACCAGAGCATTTTTTAAAATTTTTTTTCGATTCGGCACTGCGCCGCTTTAACTGACAATTGCGCGGTACCCAAACAAAATTGACGTCCTTTTTCCCCACAAATAGAGCTTTCTTATGGTGGTATTTGATCATCTCTGCAGTTTTTATTTTTTGTGCTATAAACAAAAAAAGAGCTTCAATTTTGAATAAAAAAGCAATATTTTTTACTTTTTGCTATAATAAATATCCCCCAAAAATATATATATATAAAAAAAAAATTTATTTCTCAGTTTTGGCCGATATGTATTCTTCTACATATTTTTGGTAAAAAAAAAATCGCAATAAGCGTATATTGATTGCTTTGCTATAGTTATAGTTTCTACAAATTAGGGGATAGATTTATGGCATTTTTATTATTCATTTTTTTTTATTAGTAATGGTGGCGATCTGCGTTTTTTATCGTGACTGCGACATTATGGCGGACACATCAGACACTTTTGACACCATTTTGGGACCATTGTCATTTATACAGCGATCAGTGCTATAAAAAGCACTGATTACTGTGTAAATGACACTGGCAGGGAAGGGGTTAAACACTAGGGGGGCGATCAAGGGGTTAAGTGTGTCCTAGGGAGGTGTTCTAACTGTGGGGGGGCTACCTAGGACATGACAGCGATCACTGCTCCCGATGACAGGGAGCAGTGGATCTCTGCCATGTCACTAGGCAGAACAGGGTAATGCCTTGTTTACAAAGGCATCTACCCGTTCTACCTCTCCACACCGCAATCGCGGGCCGCCGGCGAACATCGATTGGGGGCACGCGCCCCGATAGGCGGCAAATTTAAAGGGACGTACAGGTACGCCTATTTGCCTGCCATTCTGCCGACGTACATCTGTGTGCGGTGGTCAGCAAGCGGTTAACTCTATGTAATGAGTTACACCATACTTGTATATTGATATGAGTAAAATGTATAAAATATATTTTGATAGAGGAATTAGAGGCACTACATCTCTCCTTCCCTCCTGCAAGCCAAAGGTAGGAGGATAGGAGCAGCTGGAGCACATTCTTGTTGGAATATACGGCACCACAGATGATGCTGTGATGGGCGGGGTGAGGTGGCACCAGGTAGGACAGGGGTAGAACTGGGTGGGACAGGGGCAGAACTGGTCAGAGCTGTGCTGTAATGCTTACACAGACACCAGCAATGGGTTCAAAGAAGTGCCTGTGAGCAGACACATTTGGCTGCACAGGCACACCGTTTTTCGGCCAAGCTCAGGAAGATTATTGATTATCTAGATTAGTCTATTAAATCTAGTAAGACAATTAGCAATTGCAAAAATTCAAAATATAAAAGTTTTAGTATTTATACATATTAGCCAAGGACAGATTTTAATTTTTATGTGGAATTCCACTTCAAGAGAAAGATAAAACTTTTGTCTTTTTTTTTTTTATCAGAATTTTTTTTATTGAACACAATAAGCAGTTTCAATGTTCAAACACTACATTTTTGAGCAGTAACATTTACAGATCTCAGTTAACGCTGCGGCGGTAAGAGATGTATGCATAGTACATGAATGTCCACTTCTCCCATCCCCACTCAGTTGCACATTCCGTTTAATGCAGATAATACATACCCAACAAAATCACCTTGTAGAGCATTGCATAATTCTCGACATTTCATACCAATCCCCTGGGGCTCAGTCCTGGTGTGTCAAGCCATGGTGACCATAGCCTTTCAAACCTTCCCGGGCACCCCCTGTGTTGATAACTATAATGTTCCATAATAAGAGTATTTCCCCATATGTGTTATCCAAGATGCGTCTGTGGGTGGTGAGATAGATTTCCAGTTCAACAAAATAAGTTTTATGGCCTGAAATAACATCCTGGAAAAAAGCAATCCTAACCAACTCCTCCGGGATCACCTCCTCTAGAACCCCCAATATACAACCTATTACATCTAAAGGTACATTCGATGAAAACACCAGATTGAGTGTTCCAATAAACACACTCCAATACCGATGGAGTTTCGGGCATCTCAAGAGGAGGTGGATAAGATCCCCATTGTGTTGTCTACACCTACCACATAGGGGGTCCGTCAGTCTGTCCATCTTATAAAACATTTTTGGCTTGTAATTTTAAAGTTTATTTGTAGTGAGTCATAAAGTCAAATTATATTTTATAAGGCTCTTATGCATCCCGGCTTAGATCTCCAAAGATACACATACAACAAGCCAAAAGTAACAAGTTAATCAGCTCTTTACTGACATATGGATGCACTGTCTGGTATGATAGTTCATTAAGTCCATAAAAGGATTGGATGATGCAGCTGGGAAGAGACGGCAAGATATAGAAGCTGAAGAAGATCAGAAAAATGGGCAGTCACCGGCAGCTCCTCAAAAGGGTATCGGAATCCCTCATATACATGTGAAGAGAATCAAAGGGCGCCAGAACAGCAAAAGGTAAAAAAAAACTAGAATTTATGGCAAGACACTTACATAAAAATTATATGTAAGTGTTTTGCCATAAATTCTAGTTGTTTTTACTTGATCCTAAACTTGCGCCATTTGATTCTCTTCGCATAGATCTCCAAGGTACCTGCAAGAATGACCTAGATATATTCACAGTAGCTGAAAGCAGTGCTATCTCTTCAAAGGATGATGACGGTAGAGGATTCATTATCACATCAAGTTGTTTTATCATATGACCATAACATTGTCCCTTCTTGATCAGAGTTCATATGACTTCTTTTATCCTTTTGACATAACCTAATAAGGATAGAGATATGGTCAGCAGTGAAAAAGAGACACGTTCTTTCTTCCTTCCTGAACCTCATGTTAACTCCATTCATAGGGGTTAGTTCAGGTACAGTGGACAATAGTGTGATAAAGGAAGCGTTAGCACCATCCGTGGGAAGCATGGCAACCAGAAGTTTTAGTGAAATTGTTGATTAGTAAAGGCTAGTGATGTTCAAACTGGCTAGCAAAATGGGGAAATCCCTAAACTGGGTACTTCTTTCATCTGTCCTGGGCTTGTTCTTGTGCCAAAATTCTCCAGCCTGTACCCCAAAGGAGAGAGAGCACAAAAACCTACAGAAGACCATCCTTCTCTCTTTGTCTCGTGGCTAAAATGGCCCCTCATTAGCGTCGTTTTTTTAGGACTATGTTTAAACCCCGACTGAAGGATATTTAGTTTTCCAAAGCCTTATGTATCATACACAATTGCTATTTGTGTAGGCGGGGGGAGTATGCCCACATGGGTTGGGTCAGTGGTTGGTAAGGACGCAATGGCTGCTAGCAGATGCTGCTTCCTTAGCAACCATTGAAAGCCAGAAGCTGTCATGTTCCTCAATGCCAAATGCCCTAAACACTGAGCTCATTCCTAGTAATAAATAATTTACGATTATGTTTAAACCCCGACTGAAGGATATTTAGTTTTCCAAGGCCTTATGTATCATACACAATTGCTATTTGTGTAGGCGGGGGAAGTATGCCCTCATGGGTTGGGTCAGTGGTTGGTAAGGACGCAATGGCTGCTAGCAGATGCAACCATTGAAAGCCAGAAGCGGTCATGTTCCTCAATGCCAAATGCCCCAAACACTGAGCTCATTCCTAGTAATAAATAATTTACCAAAAAAATAAAACGGGAACGGGAAAACATAACAAACATGTAGCAGGGTTTTCTGAAATTTGACTGTACAAGTAGAAATATGCTTTAAAGTAGTCATGGTCATTTAAACCTTGGTTGCAATGATGTCCACGAATAGTGAGCAACAGAACCACGTCAAGGTCCTTCCTGTGTCTGTTGAAAAATATTGTTGGAGCTCTGCTCTGCTCCTTTAATTATAAGATAATAAAATAAGACGTAATACTCACCACACTATCCCATGGCATTATGTTGCGGATGGGCGCACATAATATTTCCAGCTCGATTCAGCTATGGTAACAGATGCATGCGTAATGGCAAAAGACATACTGAATTATTTAAAATAAAAAATCTACACGCACAATTCCATAACTAAATTCATTCTAATACTTACCTAAATTGAATGAAGAGATGATTATTAAAAAAAAGCGATCAGTGCAAATTTCAATAACTATTTAATATAATTCAGTTTTCAGTAGTATTATTATTTCAATGTTTTTATAGCTTTAAATATTGTTATATTTATGTGTGCTTTTTTAGTGCTTTTTAGCGTCAATATTATATATTATGGATATTTTTTTTTTTTTTTTTTAATCAAGAAAGGTTCATATCAAAGAAGGACGCGAATAATGTACAGAAGGAACTTTTTGTGACACAATCATAAAAGTACAAAAGAATGGCAATTAGTAGTAGTGATGTGTAGAAACTGTTTTGGCATCCACCAGAAATGTGATAGTTATATGGTAATATATAATAATGGATAACATATACAGATCACTTTAGTTTATATGTTTGGCATTATATGAATTATTTTTCACTGCAAGTTATTATTATTTTTTAAGCATCTTTAGCGCAGAGTTATTTTTTTTTTCAAGTTTATATGGTAATGTACTGAAATTTTCTTCCTATTATATCATTTTTTTTTTTTGGAATTAATTCCACCTTGATGTATCTTCACTCCCTAAAGTAGTGTTAGAAAGTGTACGTTCTTGTCTTTTATTACTGAATTGTAAAGCCTGTTCTTGTAAGTGAATTGCGGTAAAAGGTAAATATCCAGTGGTTTCGATTATTTCTTTTTACAATTTTTTATGTATTAAATGCTTCATGAAAACGTTGAACGCATAAATTAAAACAACATTTCTAGTTAAAAACTGTATAAATATAATTAATATTACCTTTGAAAACACCAGCCAAAAGTATTTAACTTAATTTTTTTTTTATAAATTCACGAAACTATCAAAGATCTAAATTAAAAAAAAATGTTTCTAGTTAAATACTGTATAAATGTAATTAATATTAACTTTATAAACACCAGCCAAAAGTATTTATCTTAAGATTTTTTTTTTTTACATTCACAAAACTATCAAACATCTAAATTAAAAGAACTCTTCTAGTTAAATACTGTATAAATATAATTATATTAACTTTAAAAACACCAGCCAAAAGTATTTATCTTAAGAATTTTTTTAAAAAAAGTTCACGAAACGATAAAACATCTAAATTAAAACAACTTTTCTAGTTAAATACTGTATAAATATAATTATTATTAACTTTAAAAACACCAGCCAAAAGTATTTATGTTAAGAATTTTTTTTTTTTACATTCACGAAACTATCAAACATCTAAATTAAAAGAATTTTTCTAGTTAAATACTGTATAAATATAATTAATAGTAACTTTAAAAACACCAGCCAAAAGCATTTACAGTATCTTAAGAAATGTTTTTTAAAAAATTCACAAAACTATCAAACATCTAAATTAAACAAGAACGTTTCTAGTTTAATACTATATAAATATAATTATATTAACTTTAAAAACACCAGCCAAAAGTATTTATCTTAAGATTTTTTTTTTTTTTTTTAAATTCACGAAACTATCAAATATTTAAATTAAAATAACTTTTCTAGTTAAATACTGTATAAATATAATTATATTAACTTTAAAAACACCAGCCAAAAGCATTTACAGTATCTTAAGAAATGTTTTTAAAAAAAAATCACAAAACTATCAAACATCTAAATTAAACAAGAACTTTTCTAGTTAAATACTGTACAAATATAATTATATTAACTTTAAAAACACCAGCCAAAAGTATTTATCTTAAGAATTTTTTTTTTAATTCACGAAACTATCAAATATTTACATTAAAATAACTTTTCTAGTTAAATACTATATAAATATAATTATATTAACTTTAAAAACACCAGCCAAAAGTATTTATCTCAAGGAAAAAAAAGGTAAAGACATTTTTTTACAAAAAAATATATTATATTTATTCATGAACGCAAACACATATATTAAAAAAAAAATTATAATAATAAAGTATTAAAAATGATGGCTAAATATTTTATATATATAGTAAAAGTTAAAAAACACCAGCCAAAAGTTCTTAGCTTATAAAAATAAAAAAAGTAAATGCATTTAGAAAAAATGCTTTGGAAAAAAAAATATATATAAGCTAATAAAAAGTGTACAAATGTAAATGTGATGTATTTGCCATGAGTATGTTAATTTTTGTAAAATTATTAGTTACGATCTCGTTGCACTTACCAATGAACGTTTCAGTAAAATAAATTGTAATTGAATCGATGTTGAAAGCCCAGCGGCCGGTTACATTAACATTGGTGCCTGTCACCAGATTAGTCATGGAACTTGTCAGAGAGCCGGGAAGTGTGTAGTTACTTGTCCCATTGTATAGAGAAGCCTGCAGAGATAATTAATATTTAATTGTTAATAACGTAATTATCATATTTCAAAGAACAGGTCGTTATTGAGGGTGAAAGTCCCAAAATTGAACACACAAATTGGACATTTTTTATAGGTCAAAATTTTATTACATTTATTTTGTATTAGTAGTGGTAGATCATATAATGATCAGAACGGAAATCCTACGTGGTGATTCCATGTGCCTTTTGTACTACCCGCAATAAAAAGTTATGGATCCCTTTTAGATGCGTTGGACAGAATATGACCTCTGCTTATGGACTCTGGTTATGTCAAGAGGTTCTTTGCGGTTCTTCAATGCTTTAACCTAAACGTTTTATTATTCAGGATCCCAACCCAGCGGTCTAATGGACATGATGTGAAAAAGTATTCCTGGTGAAAGGCACTAGACCTACGGTAGGTGTCACTCCAAGCCTACCATGTTTGTATCCTGTTGGATCTCTTCTGCTTCAGATGCTGGTCCCAAAGGAGCAGGTGTAGCCCCATGCTTCCAACACTGCACCAGAGTCAGGCCACACTCTGATAAAGTCAATGGTGATAACATATAATAGTTCCAGCTTAAGCTCAGTCTCCACCCATTGGCCACACCCCTCTGTAACGCGTTTCATCCACATAGGGCTTAATCACCAAGGTGCAACGACTGAGCTGATGCCGGAGCTATTACATGTTATTATGATTGACATCATGGGGGTGCGGTCTGACATGGGTGCATCTGTGACATACACTATACTACCAAAAGTATTGGGACGCCTGCCTTTACACGCACATGAACTTTAATGGCATCCCAGTCTTAGTCTGTAGGGTTCAATATTGAGTTGGCCCACCCTTTGCAGCTATAACAGCTTCAACTCTTCTGGAAAGGCTGTCCACAAGGTTTAGGAGGGTGTCTATGGGAATGTTTGACCAATCTTCCAGAAGCACATTTGTGAGGTCAGGCACTGATATTGGACGAGAAGGCCTGGCTTGCAGTCTCCAATCTAATTCATCCCAAAGGTGTTCTATTGGGTTGAGGTCAGGACTCTGTGCAGGCCAGTCAAGTTCCTCCAGCCGAAACTTGCTCATCCATGTCTTTATGGACCTTGCTTTTTGCATTGGTCCAAATCACAGAGTCCTGGCACTTATGTTGGACGAGAAGGCTTGGCTTGCAGTCTCTGCTCTAATTCAACCCAAAGGTGTTCTATCGGATTGAGGTCAGGACTCTGTGCAGGCCAGTCAAGTTCCTCAACCCCGAACTCGCTCACCCATGTCTTTATGGACCTTGCGGCCGCATATTTGCATGCAATAGCGCTGACAGTGCTGTGCTCCCAGAACAGTGACCAGCGGCTCACGGAAAGTTTCCAAGCATGTGGCCACTGTGACAGCCAATCACGGTGGTCACATGGCCATAGGCTGCCTTCATTCTTCGTGACATAGATTCAACAAGGTGTTGGAAACATTCCTAAGAGTTTTTGGTCCATATTGACATGATAACATCACGCAGTTGCTGCAGATTTGTCGGCTGCACATCCATGATGCCAATCATGGTTCCACCACATCCCAAAAGTGCTCTATTGGATGGAGATCTGGTGAGTGTGGAGACCATTGGAGTACAGTGACCTCATGGAGACCATTGGAGTACAGTGACCTTCCTGCTGGAAGGAGCCATCAGAAGATGGGGACACTGTAGTCATAAAGGGATGGACATGGTCGGCAACAATACTCAGGTAGACCGTGGCATTTAAACAATGCTCAATTGGTACTAAGGGGCCCAAAGTGTGACAAGAAAATATCCCCCCCACCATTACACCACCCCCTCCAGCCTGAACTGTTGATACAAGGCAGGATGCACATCCATGATCCCAAGCTCCCATTTTACCACATCCATGATGCCAATCATGGTTCAACCACATCCCAAAGGTGTTCTATTGGATGAGATGTGGTGAGTGTGGAGGCCATTGGAGTACAGTGACCTCATTGTCCAGTGGTGAGATGATTGGAGCTTTGTGACATGGTGCATTATCCTGCTGGAAGATGCCATCAGAAGATGGGGACACTGTAGTCATAAAGGGATGGACATGGTCAGCAACAATACTCAGGTAGGCCATGGGATTTAAACAATGCTCAATTGGTACTAAGGGGCCCAAAGTGTGCCAAGAAAAAATCCCCCACACCATTACACCCCCACCACCAACCTGAACCGGTGATACAAAGCAGGATGGATCCATGCTTTCATGTTGTTTATGCAAAATTCTGACCCTACCACCAGAATGTTGCTGCTTGGTTTGAACTTCAGCAAGTCGTCTTCACCACGTCTTGATACCTTGAGTTACTGCCATGTGATTGGCTGATTAGCAATTTGTGTAACCAAGCAATTGAACAGGTGTACCTAATAAAGTGGCCGGTGAGTGTATATGTAAAGCACTGCATAAATTGATGGCTTTATATAAGTAGCTGTAATAAATAAACAAATAAATAATATGTTTAAGAAAATAGTAAAGGCATTAAAAACTACAGTTGTGCTCATAAGTTTACATACCCTGGCAGAATTTATGATTTCTTGGCCATTTTTCAGAGAATATGAATGATAACACAAAAACATTTCTTTCACTCATGGTCAGTGTTTGGCTGAAGCCATTTATTATCAATCAATAGGGATGAGCCGAACACTCCCCGGTTCGGTTCACATCCAGAACTTGCGAACAGGCAAAAAATTTGTTTGAACACGCAAACACCGTTAAAGTTTATGGGACACGAACATGAATAATCAAAAGTGCTAATTTTTAAGGCTTATATGCAAGTTATTGTCATAAAAAGTGTTTGGGGACCCGGGTCCTGCCCCAGGAGACATGTATCAATGCAAAAAAAGTTTTAAAAACGGCCGTTTTTTCGGGAGCAGTGATTTTAATAATGCTTAAAGTCAAACAATAAAAGTGTAATATTCCTTTAAATTTCGTACCTGGGGGTGTCTATAGTATGCCTGTAAAGGGGCGCATGTTTCCCGTATTTAGAACAGTCTGACAGCAAAATGGCATTTCTAAAGGAAAAAAAGTAATTTAAAACTACTCGCGGCTATTGCATTGCCGGTCCGACAATACACATAAAAGTTCATTGATAAAAACGGCATGGGAATTCCCCACAGGGGAACCCCGAACCAAAATTTAAAAAAAAAAAGGCATGGGGGTCCCCCTAAATTCCATACCAGGCCCTTCAGGTCTGGTATGGATATTAAGGGGAACCCCGCCTCAAAAATTAAAAAAAAATGGCATGGGGTCCCCCCAAAAATCCAAACCAGACCCTTATCCGAGCACGCAACCTGGCAGGCCGCAAGAAAAGAGGGGGGATGAGAGAGCGCCCCCCCTCCTGAACCGTACCGGGCCACATGCCCTCAACATTGGGAGGGTGCTTTGGGTTAGCCCCCAAAGCACCTTGTCCCCATGTTGATGGAAAGAAGGGCCTCATCCCCACAATCCTTGCCCAGTGGTTGTGGGGGTCTGCAGGCGGGGGGCTTATCAGAATCTGGACAAGGGGACCCCCAGATCCCGGCCCCTCCCTGTGTGAATTGGTAATGTGGTACAAATGTACCCCTACCATTTCACAAAAAAAGTCAAAAATGTTAAAAATCATTCGGTGTTCTTCTTCTTCCTCCATCTTCTTCTTCTCCATCTTCTTCTTCTACATATTCTTCTTCTCCATCTTCTTCTTCCTCCGCTCTTCTCATCCTGCATCTTCCACCAGCTTCTTCTCCGCCCTGTCCGCACGATCCGCCTCAGTGGGAGTGTTCCACCGTGTGACGCTTTGGTTCTTCTGACACTTCTTATATAACGGAGGGCGGGGCCACCTGGTGACCCCGCCCTCCTCTGACGCCACGGGGACTTCCCTATGGCTTTCCCCATGTTGTCAGAGGGGGGCGGGGTCACCTGGTTTAATTTTGGCGCGGGGTTCCCCTTGAAAACCATACCAGACCTTTGAGGGGGACCCCCTCGCCATTGTTTTTTTAATTTTGGCGCAGGGTTCCCCTTAATATCCGCCTGGTATGGAATTTAGGGGGACCCCCACGCCATTTGTTTTTTAAATTTTGGCCCGGGGTTCCCCTTAATATCCATACCAGAAGGGCCTGGTATGGAATTTAGGGGGACCCTCACGCATTTTTTATTTTAAATTTTGGTTCGGGGTTCCCCTGTGGGGAAATCCCATGCCGTTTTTATCAATGAACTTTTATGTGTATTGTCGGACCGACAATTCATTATAGCCGCGAGTAGTTTTAAATGTCTTTTTTTCCTTTAGAAATGTCATTTTTCTGTCAGACTGTTCTAAATACGGGAAACGTGCGCCCCTTTATAGGCATATTATAGACACCCCCAGGTATGAAATTTAAAGGGATATTACACTTTTATTGTTTCACTTTAAGCATTATTAAAATCACTGCTCCTGAAAAAACGTCAGTTTTTAAAACTTTTTTGCATTGATACATGTCCCCTGGGGCAGGACCCAGGTCCCCAAACACTTTTTATGATAATAACTTGCATATAAGCCTTTAAAATGAGCACTTTTGATTTCTCCCATAGACTTTTAAAGGGTGTTCCTCGGCTTCCGAATTTGCCGCAAACACCCCAAATTGTTCGCTGTTCGCCGAACGGGCGAACAGCCAATGTTCGTGTCTAACTCATGTTCGACCCGAACATAAAGCCCATCCCTATCAATCAACTGTGTTTACTCTTTTTAAATCACAATCACAACAGAAACTACCCAAATGACCCTGATTAAAAGTTTACATACCCTGGTGATTTTGGCCTGATAACATGCACACAAGTTTACACAAAGGGGTTTGAATGGCTATTAAAACCATCCTCACCTGTGACCTGTTTGCTTGTAATTAGTGTGTGTGTATAAAAGGTCAATGAGTTTCTGGACTCCTGACAGACCCTTGCATCCTTCATCCAGTGCTGCACTGACGTTTCTGGATTCTGAGTCATGGGGAAAGCAAAAGAACTGTCAAAGTATCTCCGGGAAAGGGTAGTTGAACTGTATAAAACAGGAAAGGGATATAAAAAGATATCCAAGGAACTGAGAATGCTAATCAGCAGTGTTCAAACTCTAATCAAGAAGTGGAAAATGAGGTGTTCTGTCGAAATCACGGTCAGGTAGACCAACTAAGATTTCAGCCACAACTGCCAGAAAAACTGTTCGGGATGCAAAGAAAAACCCACAAATAACTTCAAGTGAAATACAGGACTCTCTGAAAACATGTGGTGTGGCTGTTTCAAGATGTACAATAAGGAGGCACTTGAAAAAATATGGGCTGCATGGTCAAGGCAGGGCTGTGTTTTGGCCTAGGCCAACAAGGCCTAGGCCTAGGGCGGCACTTTGCGGGGGGCGGCGAAAAGGGCCGCCCCCCCGCATGAGAGGAAGCCCCCCCACCCGTCTTGCCGATTCCCGGCTCCCGCTGTCGCCTCCCGCACACATGCAGCCCAAGGCAGCTGGCTTTCTGTAGCGGCGCCGCGGTGTATGGGCGTGCTTGGCAGAGGGTGGGGGCGTGTACCTCACGCCCCCCCACTCTCTGCCAAGCACACCCATACACCGTGGTGCCGCTACAGAAAGCCGGCCGCCGTGGGCTGCATGTGTGCGGGAGGCGGCATCCGGGAATCGGCAAGACAGGTGGGGGGGGTGTTTCTCATGCGGGGGGGGGCGGCGTGTGTCACTCGCTCCTCTATAATCAGCAGGTGACAGGTGGAGCCTTAAGCTCCGCCTACCCTCCCCTGCAGTGAATCTTCTCCTCGGCCCTGGGGCGGGATCTGGCTGTGACGTCAGATAGAGGAGAGAGAGGAGCACGAGGGAAACCCCCAGGACAGCAGGTATAATGATTAAATAAATTATATCAGTGTTATGGGCACTGGCAGTGGCAGCATTTGATGGGCACAGTGTTAGCATTTGATGGGCACAGTGGCTACGTTTGATGGGCACAGTGTTAGCATTTGATGGGCACAGTGGCTACGTTTGATGGGCACAGTGTTAGCATTTGATGGGCACAGTGTTAGCATTTGATGGGCACAGTGGCTACGTTTGATGGGCACAGTGGCTGCAATTGATGGGCACAGTGGCTACGTTTGATGGGCACAGTGGCATTTGATGGGCACAGTGTTAGCATTTGATGGGCACAGTGTTAGCATTTGATGGGCACAGTGGCTACGTTTGATGGGCACAATGGCTGCGTTTGATGACACAATGGCTACATTTGATGGCACAGTGGATGCGTTTGATGGGCACAGTGGATGCGTTTGATGGGCACAGTGGCTGCGTTTGATGGGCACAGTGGCTGCAATTGATGGGCACAGTGTTAGCATTTGATGGGCACAGTGTTAGTATTTGATGGGCACAGTGGCTACGTTTCATGGGCACAGTGGCTACGTTTGATGGGCACAGTGGCTGCGTTTGATGGCACAATGGCTGCGTTTGATGGCACAATGGCTACATTTGATGGCACAGTGGATGCGTTTGATGGGCACAGTGGATGCGTTTGATGGGCACAGTGGCTGCGTTTGGGCACAGTGGCTGCGTTTGATGGGGCACAGTGGCTGCGTTTGATGTGGCAAAGTGGCTGCAATTGATGGGCACAGTGGCTGCAATTGATGGGCACAGTGGCTGCAATTGATGGGCACAGTGGCTGCATTTGGCACAGTGGCAGCATTTGATGGGTACAGTGGCTGCGTTTGAGGGCACAGTGGCTGCGTTTGATGGGCACAGTGGCTGCGTTTGATGGGCACAGTGGCTGCGTTTGATGGGCACAGTGGCTGCATTTGATGGGGCACAGTGGCTGCATTTGATGGCACAGTGGCTGCATTTGATGGGGCACAGTGAGGCTGCAATTGATGGGCACAGTGAGACCCCCCCCCCCCCCATGATAGCAATAAAACTCAGCAGCTACAAATACTGTAGCTGCTGACTTTTAATATTAGGACACTTACCTGTCCCAGGGTCCAGCGATGTTGACACCTCAGCCGATTTTCGGATTGGCTCTCGGGTTTTACCACTATCATTCATGGTAAGGGAAACCGACCGGTTCCCTACTGCACATGTGCGAAGCGCGTTGCACTTTCTGAATGGCCCAGTGGAGGAAGGAGGAGGGGGGGCAAACTTCAAAGGGGACAGCGCAGGCTCCCGGAAGTGGGGAAGGGTACCTGTCAGAAACAGGTACCCGTTCCCCCCTGAAAGGTGCCAAATAAGCCTAAAGAGGAAGGGGCTTGGTTTACAGATGATAGGGTGGGTCTTAAACAGGAAGGGGTGTGGCCTCGACAGGATGGGGTGGGTCGTATTTAAATTAGGGGGGTGCATGCGTTTAGTCAGGCCTAGGGCAGCACAAAACCTAAATACACCACTGGGTCAAGGTGCCAGGAGAAAGCCATTATTACACAAATGCCACAAAGTATCCCGCTTACAATACGCCAAACAGCACAGATACAAGCCTCAAACCTTCTGGCACAAAGTCATTTGGAGTGATGAAACCAAAATTGAGCTTTTTGGCCACAACAATAAACACCACATTTGGAGAGGAGTCAACAAGGCCTATGATGAAAGGTACACCATTCCTACTGTGAAACACAGAGGTGGGTCATTGATGTTTTGGGGATGTGTGAGCTACAAAGGCACAGGAAATTTGGTCAAAACTGATGGCAAGATGAATGCAGTATGTTATCAAAAAATACTGGAGGAACATTTGCATTCATCAGCCATGGAGCTGCGCATGGGACGTACTTGGACATTCCAAAATGACAATAAACCAAAACACAAGGCCATGTCGACCTGTCATTGGCTACAGCAGAATAAAGTGAAGGTTCTGGAGTGGCCATCTCAGTCTCTTGACTGAGCCACTCTGGGGAGATCTCAAACATTCAGTTCATGCAAGACAGCCCAAGGATTTCCAGGAACTGGAGGCTTTTTGCCAAGAGGAATGGGCAGCTTTACCATCAGAGAAGATAAAGAGCCTCATCCACAAATACCACAAAAGACTTCAAGCTGTCATTGATGTTAAAGGGGGCAATACACAGTATTAAGAACTGGGGTATGTAAACTTTTGATCAGGGTCATTTGGGTAGTTTCTGTTGTGATTATGATTTAAAAAGAGTAAACACAGTTGATTGACAATAAATGGCTTCAGCCAAACACTAACCACGAGTGAAAGAAAATTTTTTGTGTTATCATTCATATTCTCTGAAAAATGGCCAAGAAATCATAAATTCTGCCAGGGTATGTAAACTTATGAGCACAGCTGTATATAGACTGCAGTAGGATGCAAATGAATGTCATAAACAGATATTAAAATTTACAAAAATAAGATGCACAATCTTTGTGTTCGCATACTCACCAATGCATAGGGACCATTCAGGTAACTTGGCCACTGCAGGGCCTCATAATTAAATAATGCAAATGTGAGTTTCCCATCAGAAATCAGGACAACTTGAAAAGTGTTCCTCTGAAAGCGAAGAACCATAAATTAACCAACCTCACATAATACTTATTACTATTTATTATTATTAAAAGTTTTCACATTCTTTCCAGTAGCGTACTGCCATTGAATTTCCACAGCCATTATTTGTAAAAGCAACTCTTTTTGGGCTAAGAAGTAACAAGATAGACCTGAACTCAAAAAGTGAAGATTTCCTATTTCATAGGTAACAGATACTTCCTGAACTTCTGGTTCCCAGGCACTCCTAGGTCTCATAGTGGTACATCAGTGTCAGATTAGCTAAGGTACTCCTGCCTCTAACTACAGATCTAACCAGATTTGGAGTAATATTTGATGATGTCACTACTGTGCTCCTCACTGTTCTCTTTGCTGAAGAGGAAGATGTACCCGAGGAACTGCAGTGCAAGGATCTCTCTGCTTTTGCTTCATCCGTTCTGTGGATATGTGCTTACATCCTACATCAGCCCTGCCCCTTAATCATGCTGCTTCATCATTACCCTTCTAAAGATCAGATCACCAGTCATCAAGAGGGCAGCTCTGACAAAAGGAACCAAACTTCTCCCTCTTTACCAAGATGGCCACCTCCACACAAGGCATGGTAAGCCATGAATTGGGAAAAAGATGGATTTAGAAAGCCTATATGAGTATCGGTGACTATCTCTTTTTTGTGGTTTTCCTCAGTATTGGTCATCTTTAAATATAAAAATGAAAATGAAATAATAATAACAAGTGCTTGGTGGCTGCAGACAGATTAAAGTCACAGAGGTCTTTTCCCACATTGTTTCTGCTTAGTACTGTTGCCCTATTGCCAAGATGCCCCATGAAATTAACCTTAAAGTGGAGTTCCGCAGATTTTTTTTTTTTTTTGTAAAGTCATCAGCTACAAATGCTGCAGCTGCTGACTTCTAAAATATAATAGAGGGGTAGCAGTGATTTTTTCACAGTCCCAACATCAAAATATACGGATACAAAAAGAGAGGGGTTCCCCTTGGGGTAGGACTTTAACGGCACTTGAATAGGAGTCACAAAACAATTCGATAGGAAAATAATCATATATTTATTTAGAAAATATAAAGAATTAGATGCTTTACTGACGCGTTTCGGAGTCCACAAGAGATACTCTACCCCTGAGGAAGGAGTATCTCTTGTAGACTCTGAAACGCATTACGTGAAGGATCAAATTCAATTGCCATCTATTTAGACTACTTGCGATATCAGTTATGGTTGATATGTACACTCCATGATTTATGCTTTGATCTTTTTATTTTTGAAATAAATATATGATTATTTTTCTATCTAATTATTTTGTGACTCCTGTTCAAGTGCCGTTAAAGTCCTACCCCAAGGGCAACTCCTCTCTTTTGTATGACTTTTAAAATATGGACACTTACCTGTCCAGGGCGCCCGCGATTTCGGCTCCCGAAGCCGATCTGTCCCTCGACTCTGGGGTGGGGGCGCCGCCATCTTCAGTAAGGGAATCAGGAAGTGAAACCTTGCAGCTTCACAGCCTGGTTCCCTACTGCACATGCGCGAGTCGCTCTGCGCGATCCCACTGGTCCCTGCTGTCTTCTGGGACCTGTGTGTCTCCCAGAACACAGCGGGGGGGACGGAGGAGGCGCCAGACATGGCATAGATATCCGCGGATACTGTGGCTATCTATGCCCGGAAGTGGGAGCAGATACCTGGATTAGACAGGTATCTGCTCCCCCCTAAAAAGTGCCAAATGTGACACCAAAGGGGGGGAGGATTTTGAAAAGCGGAAGTTCAATTTTTGGGTGGAACTCCGCTTTAAAAGGGGGATTGAAACTCAAGACTAAAAATGTAATATATTGCAGCTTACAAATCATGAGATCTGGTGGCTGCATTTGTTTTCTTTTTTGTTTTTTAGTCTTTTTCCCTTTGTTTTCACCTGGTAAACTGGCCAGCAACACACCTCCCCTATTAAAGAGCCCCCACTCTGAATGAAGGCAACAGGGGGTACTTTTGGACTGCGGAATTGGCATTCTGGGGGGAGGGGAGTATTAGACGTACTTGCAGATTTAAAAACACTAAAAAATTGAAGCCGAAATCCAGCTAACACTACAGTTAGACAAGAAGTTACAGCAACAGTATTTTTTTTTTCCTGGAGAGTCTATTGTTGCTGGCTGCTGGGAGATTTAATGTAGCTGGGGGGATCTATTGTGGGGGGGTCTATTGTTTCTGGGGAGGTCTATTGTTGCTAGGGAGGTCTATTATGGCTGGGAGGGTCTTATGGTGCTGGCTTTTGGAGGGTCTATTGATAATGGCTCCTGGGTAGGGTTGCCACCTGTCCAGGATTCACCCGGACAGTCCAGGTTTTGGACCATGTGTACGGGTTTCAGACTGCATGAAACACATTTATTCACACTGAACTGTGGCTAACTGTCCCGGGCAGGAGAAACACTCTACTACCCTCCCTCCCCCCCAGTCAGGGGGATCTCTGCCCCTCCACAGAGTCGTGCGATCTGTTGATTCGTCACACAGAGCACCAATTTAGAAAAGGGAGGAAATTCCTCCATCCACCTAATTTGTGTGGATAGAGGAATATTTTTTTTTGCATTCAGTCCACAAATCGTATGTATTGGAAGAGTTTCATTTTTTAATTATTGTTCTGAGGTTTATACATGTCTGTGAGAGACTTACTTGTGGCTCAGCATTGTAAGCATATTTTATGGGTAAAAGAATGTTCGGGATTGGCTTGCAGAAAAGGTGGCAACCCTACTCCTGGGAGATCTATTATTGCTGGAAAGGGAGTATTTTTGCTGTGGTAGATCTACTGTTACTGGGGGGGGGTTGTTGTTTTGTTGCAGGGAGGTCTATTGTTGCTAGATGGATGAATTGTTGCTGGGGGATCTATAATTGCTGGGGGGAATCTATTAATGCTGGGGGGGGAGTTATTGTTGCTGGGGGGATCTATTGCTGTTAAATGGTCTATTGTTGCTGGCTTCAGGGGATCTACTTTATTGGTTTTCTTGTTATCATTAGCAATTACAATATAGTAAGCATTATTTAGCACCACAAAAGGAATTACTCTAAAAGGTAAATACTGGAAGGGGTTGTCGGGGGGTGGGACAAAGGGAAGGTGCTTGGAGGTGGGTAGGGTGCAGAGACAAGGGGTAACCTATTTACTGAGAAAAAAAGCCCTGTTTGTCACCAAGAATGGCACTGCGAGAAACAGAGCAGTAAAAACTGACAGGGGTTCTATATCACCCATTCTCAACCAGGGTTCCTTCAGATGTTGCTAGGGGTTCCTTAAGCAGTGGCTGATTGACCTCCCATATGATAGTGCTTGCATAGTTCTAGGGCCAACACTGCTTGGCAAAGCCAGCAGCAGGACACCACCACTGTACGGGTTCTATATTTCCTATTGACTAACAATATATAAAACTTTTTTTCCCATCAGCCTCAGATAACTTCATTTCAGTAAGAGGTCTCTGAGACCTGCACATTATTTTAGGGGTTCCCCTTGAGATACGCATTATGGGGGAGATTTACTAAAGCTGGAGCACTCACAATCTAGTGTAGCTGTGCATGGTAGCCAATCAGCTTCTAACTTCAGCTTGTTCAATTAAGCTTTGATAATAAAACCTGGAAGCTGATTGGTTTCTATGCAGAACTGCACCAGATTTTGCAAACTCCAGTTTTAGTAACCCCCTCATGTGTCGAGTTTTTGTATTGCACATCATTTCTCCACACTGTCCTCTCTCCATTCCTACAAGCCTGGTCTCCTTCTGTGGAAGAACGTTTGCCTTTTGCTAGTCTAGAGGAAATACCTGAGTAGTCTTAGATCCGTGAAACATAACCTTTTCCCACGTTGCCACAAAAATCCATGTAGCGTTAAATTTGTAGAGACGAAAATACGTTTTAAGCTGTGATGTTGCCCAGACTAGAAGGTCGCTGTCGTTGGTCTGGCGATAGTAGATTAAACCCTCTTGGGTGTTATCCACATCAGACCAAAAAGGAGCCAAGAATGGGTAGCTCACAGTTTGACTTGGGGGCCTGTAATCAGTGATGTTAAATTTGAGTGACAGAAATCCATTGTTGTTCATCTGTCGAGAGAGAAAAATAGCATCTTTACAAGTTTCTATAGGACAGCTCTTAGTATGTGCTAAGATACCTAAACTGTTACTGGCTTAGATGTGAATGCACTCACATAGAATGAAGAGTACATCTCTCCAAAGAATGGAACATTGGTAGTTAGGGTTAGTTGTGGTGGCCCTCCATCATCATCCTGTGGACTGAGATAGTCAACCTTCGATCCATAGGGATAGAGAAGATCTGAAAAGTTAATTGATGGAAAAATATTGATGTATTTAATAAGTACAAGGATAGAAAGCATATTTGATTTTAATAAAGGAAGCAAAGGGGTTGATTTACTAAAACTGGAGAGTGCCAAATCTGGCGCAGCTGCGCATGGTAGCCAATCAGCTTCTAACTTCAGCTTGTTCAAATAAGCTTTGACCAAAAAAAAAAAAACAAAACAAAACTGGAAACTGATTGGTTTCTATGCAGAGCTGCCCCCGATTTTGCACTCTCCAGTTTTAGTAAATCAACCCCAAAATGTTTATATATTAAACACCTGGTTTCATGAGAAGGCCCATGAGGGCTCCTTATTATTTGCATGGAGCTCCAGTGGTGAAATACACTATATGGCTAAAAGTGTTTGGGCGCTTGATCATCATACCTACCACTGTAGGGTCCAAAGTATATGAAGACCCCTCCAGATTATCGAGTATTCAGATGTTGCAAATGAAGAACACAAAGACATTTTAGAAAATGTTGCACATCCGATCTTGTGTCAACAGTTTGGGGCGAGAGCCGTTTCTGTTCCACCATGACTCCTTTGTAATCTCTCATCTTGACTGTTGCAACCTCTTCTCGTAGGCCTACCTCTACACAGGCTACCCCCTCCCCACCTTCAGTCTATCCTGAATGCTGCTGCCAGACTCATCCACCATACCAAGTGCTCAATGGCAGACACTCTGCCAATCCCTTCATGGCTTCCAATTGTCCAGCGAATTAAATTCAAAATATTACCGCCATACAAACAAAGCCATCCACAACTCTGCCCCAAGCTACTTCACCAATCTTGTCTCCAAATATCACCCAAACTGCCATCTCCATTCTTCCCTAGACCTCCTGCTCTCTAGCTCCCTTGTCTCTTTCTCCCAAGCTTTTCTCCAGGACTTCTCCAGAGCATCTCCCCCCCCATCTGGGACACTCTGCCTTAATCTGTCCAGCTATGTCCTGCTCTGGTCACCTTTAGGTGGTCCCTGAAAATGCATCTTTTTATGGGAAGCCTATCCCACCACCACCTGACAACTGAACTTTTAATTCTTCCTTTAGCTCATCCCTCACAGTTATTACCCCACCCTATTAGATTGTAAGCTCTTATGAGCAGGGCCCTCTTAAAGTGATATTAAAGTCTCAGTTTGCCAAGTGACCCCTCACCAAGCAGTTTGCTATGAGGGCACCCGAGCGGAGCTATTGCTCTGTGTGTCCATTCAGGTTGCGCCCCACCCCCTCTTTCTCCTCATTGGCTCACTGACCCATTGTGATTTACAGCACAGGAGCCAGTGGTGCTGGGCTGCTGTCTCAACCAATGAGGAGGGAGAGTCCTGGGCAACCGAGACTCTCCTGCAATATCGCTAAATCGAGATGGGCTCCGGAAAGTTTAAGGGGGGCTGAGGGAGGCTGCTGCACACAGAAGGTTTCTTTATCTTAATGCATAGAATGCATTAAGATAAAAAAATCCTTCTGACTTTACAACCCCTTTAACTTGGTAACTGTACTGTCTCCCTTGGCAAACTGATGATGCTATATAAATCGTGTATAATAACAATATACTGATAAAAACTTGCCCCTGTATACAAAGCCAGCTCCATAAAGACATGGTTTGACCAGGTGACATTACATTTTAGGATATTAGTTTTTAAACAGGCTTATTAATCTATTTTATATAATTCTTATCTTTTTTTTTTATTCTTTGAGTATTATGTAAAATATACACTATATTGTCACGCACATGAACTTTATTGGCGTCTTAGTCCGTAGTGATTAATATTGAGTTGGCCCATAACAGCTTCAACTCTTCTGGGAAGGCCGTCCACAAGGTTTAGGAGTGTGTCTATTGGAATGTTTGACCATTCTTCCAGAAGAGCATTTGTGAGGTCAGGCACTGATATTGGACGAGAAGGCCTGGTTCGAAATTCATCCCAAAGGTGCTCTATCGGGTTGAGGTCAGGAATCTGTGAAGGCCGGTTAAGTTCCTCCACCCCAAACTCGCTTATCCATGTCTTTATGGACCTTGCTTTGTGCACTGGTGCGCAATCATGTTGGAACAGGAAGGGGCCATCCCCAAACTGTTCCCACAAACTTGGGAGCATGAAATTGTCCAAAATGTCTTGCTATGCCGACGCCAGTTCACTGGAACTAAGGGACCAAACCCAACACCTGAAAAAAACCCCACACCATAATCTCCCCTCCACCAGTGCACAAAACAAGGTCCATAAAGACATGGATGAGCGAGTTTGGGGTGGAGGAACTTGACTGGCCTGCAGAGAGCCCTGACCTCAACCCGATAGAACAGCTTTGGGATGAATTAGAGTGGAGACTGCAAGCCAGATCTTCTCGTCCAACACCAGATCTGATCTCGCAAATGCTCTTCTGGAAGGATGGTCAAACATTTCCATAGACACACTCCTAAACCTTGTGGACAGCCTTCCCAGAAGAGTTGAAGCTGGAATGCAGATTATGAGCCAGCTCTTCTCTTCCACCATCAGTACCTGACCTCACAAATGCTATTTTGGCTGAATTAGCACAAATTCCCACAGACACGCTCCAAAATCTTGTCCAAAGCCTTCCTAGAAAAGTGGAGGATAGTATAGCCCCAATAGGTGGACTACCCCAACATAAATGTTGAGTGTTTTGCAATGGGATGCCCAACAAGTACGTATACTTTTGACCGATATGTAAGATGTTCTCAATTAGTGAATATTCATAAAAATTATATTATGTACCGCTGAACGATTATTACTGTCATTAAATGATCGGGTGAACTGATTACCTGACCCCAGAGTGTAAGCAGTCGTTGATGCAGTCGTTGATGCAGTCGTTGATGCAGTTGTTACTATTGCGTCACCTCCTGCTTGAGTGATCTCAACTAAAAAGGAAAGAAGAAAAAGTGAACCCTTACCTGTTGAAACAATCCATTCAGTTTAAAGTGGTAGTAATCTCTGTTCTACCACTTTTACCTACAGGTAAGCCTATAGTAAGTCATATCTGTAGGTAGTGTGCAAGTTTACTTATGTAGCTGGAGGATGCTAATCCAGAAGTGAGACCGGGGGTAGATGTCAGCCCTCTCAGTGGTGATAGCGTGGCACTGGAGGGCTTCATTCTAAGGTAAGTCTCTCAGAATGTGCTAGCACGCAAAGCATACTAGCACATTATGACATTGCCTTGCAGGGATTTTTTTGTTCTTCAACAACTGTGGTTTACTACCGTTTTAAATAGAAATGAAAGGCAAAACATTTGTGTGTACTATATATATATATATATATATATATATATATAGATCTATCTATCTATCTATCTATCTATCTATCTATCTATCTATCTATCTATCTATCTATCTATCTATCTATCTATCTATCTCATATCTATCTATCTATCTATCTATCTATCTATCTATCTATCTATCTATCTATCTATCTATCTATCTCATATCTATCTATCTATCTCATATCTATCTATCTATCTATCTATCTATCTATCTATCTATCTATCTATCTATCTATCTATCTCATATCTATCTATCTATCTATCTATCTATCTATCTATCTATCTATCTATCTATCTATCTATCTATAAATAACAAATTATAAGGGAAGTGGAGACTGCAGAGATTGGGGTGGGGTGGGGGGGGGGGGGTGTTGTTGGTAAGATGCAGAGAGAGAGAACAGGTTGCACAGGGGGATGTGTCAGCATAAGTCTTGGCCATTGGAGGACAGACAGGCTGTGCTCCCAGTACAGTCAGAGAACTGATAAGGCTGGGATAAATGTGCTCTCATGCCTATGGTCAGTTTGCAATAGAAAACCAGACACCCAATGTGATTGGATCTAAAATAAGGTATGTGTTAAAAAGGAAAAGGTTTTACTTAAAAATGTCATTAGCGTACATATGAGGGGGAAGAAGGGAACCAGGGAAACCAAAATATTAGCAGACTAAACTTCAGTTTTGAAGTATATGTAAACCCTTACATTGTAAAACAACCCATTCAGTATAAAATAGAAATGAAAGACAAGTAGATTTACTTTCAAATTATCCTAAAGAAATGTTGAAAATTTGTTCATCAGAACAGTCTTTCTTGCCATCATATAGTTAAGTCATTTCATTGGAAAGCCCTTAAAATTCTATCCAGATCCTCTACTTGAATGGAATCCCAGAGGTTTTAACCACTTGCCGCCCGCCCACCGTCAAATGACAGAAGATCGGTGCGGCTCACGTTCTGGGAGGACATCATATGACAGCGCCTCAGAACGGCCGCTCTCACGTGCCTGCGGGGGCGTGCAGCGCGGAGAATATGGCTGCGCCATGTTCCTAGGATGCAGATCTCTGTAAAGAGCTGATGACGCGGCTCTTTAACCATGTGATTGGCTGTGTCCAATCACAGCCGGTCACATGTAAAAGCGGAAGTGCCAGTAACTGACACAGTGTGTGGTGAGGAGAGCCGATCAGCGGCATCTTCCCGCAGGGGAGACCAGGGCAGGTAATCAGAACACTAGGACAGAGCGCCTACGATTAAATAGTTAAGTTATCAAGTATAAAGTACCATCATCCCAACAATCTACTACAAAAGAAGGCAGGGAGTAGGGAGTGCCGCAGTTCGCTGCTTCTGTCGGCAGGTGTCCCAACCCCCCACACACAGGGAAAAACACAGGGGACTATTTCGGTACTGAAGGTAGTAGGGTATTAGTACAAAAGGGTGAAGAAGAGATAATAGGATAAAAACTATATTTTTAATAGAAATCCATTTTAAAAGAATGTATATAACACAATAATGCAATGACATATACAGTTGCAATACAGGACAAGGCAATATATACAACCGCATGAATTGCATCCAGTAATAACAGAGATTGTAACAATGACTTGGATTCTCGACCGGTTTCGCGGTATTCACCGCTTCCTCAGGAGAGTAAAGTCTAAAATGTAGCATAAAAAACAAATAAATATACAAAGATTCACAGATGCGTAAAGTTTTTGTAATGGTGGCAGCGAGGTCATTGAAATTACATTGACAATAATATACAGGTTGAATAAAGAAAGGACAGGCTCACCCGCTCAGGTATTCTCTGTAGATATATGGGGCCCCATACAATTCCCCCTGCGACGAACACAGGGGATAACAGAACAGCCTCTGGTGGGTAAAATATTTAGGTAATTGGTATATGTGTGGGTCATTAAACCACAACACAGAGTAAGGCGTGAAAAAGTAGAGGGGTACCCATAAAATACCTCTAAGTTTGGAACCCAGTGTGCAAAGAACAGAAACTAGAAATTAGAGTAGTTAAGGGAAAAAAGGAAGAGAGAGAAAAAGAAAGAAGAAGGGAGGAAGGTAATAGGAAGGAGGGGCGGGGGGGAAAAATGGGGGGGGGGGGAAGGGGGGGGGAAGGGGGGGGAAGGGGGGGAAGAAGGAAGGGGAAGGACAGGGAAGGGGGGAGGGGTTGGGGGAGGGGGAGGAGGAGGAGGGGGAGGGGGAAGTGGGAAAAGGGGGGGCGGGGCGGGAAGGAGGGAGGGGGAAACCGGGGGGGGAGGGAACGGGGGGGGTTTTTGGGGGAAAAAAAGGGAGGAGAGAGGGGGGGAAAAAGTGGGCGAGTGGGGAGGGGGGGGGGGGGAGAGGGAAAGGAAAGATAGGAGGATAGAGTGGTGAGCAGGGCCTAGGATTAGGTCCAAGTGAAAATTAGGCAAGGCTGAAAGAAAAGGAAGGAGAATGCACGCAGGTAATAGG